>NC_092251.1:2417500-2565000 GCF_036320965.1 Panulirus ornatus | reverse complement strand
AACAGAGAAGAGGTAGTGAAAGCTTTGCGGAAGATGAAAGCCGGCAAGGCAGCAGGTTTGGATGGTATTGCAGTGGAATTTATTAAAAAAGGGGGTGACTGTATTGGCGGAATGCGTGCATAGTGCCATTGTACAAAGGCAAAGGGGATAAGAGTGAGTGCTCAAATTACAGAGGTATAAGTTTGTTGAGTATTCCTGGTAAATTATATGGGAGGGTATTGATTGAGAGGGTGAAGGCATGTACAGAGCATCAGATTGGGGAAGAGCAGTGTGGTTTCAGAAGTGGTAGAGGATGTGTGGATCAGGTGTTTGCTTTGAAGAATGTATGTGAGAAATACTTAGAAAAGCAAATGGATTTGTATGTAGCATTTATGGATCTGGAGAAGGCATATGATAAGAGTTGATAGAGATGCTCTGTGGAAGGTATCAAGAATATATGGTGTGGGAGGAAAGTTGTTAGAAGCAGTGAAAAGTTTTTATCGAGGATGTAAGGCATGTGTACGTGTAGGAAGAGAGGAAAGTGATTGGTTCTCAGTGAATGTAGGTTTGCGGCAGGGGTGTGTGATGTCTCCATGGTTGTTTAATTTGTTTATGGATGGGGTTGTTAGGAAGGTAAATGCAAGAGTTTTGGAAAGAGGGGCAAGTATGAAGTCTGTTGGGGATGAGAGAGCTTGGGAAGTGAGTCAGTTGTTGTTCGCTGATGATACAGCGCTGGTGGCTGATTCATGTGAGAAACTGCAGAAGCTGGTGACTGAGTTTGGAAAAGTGTGTGGAAGAAGAAAGTTAAGAGTAAATGTGAATAAGAGCAAGGTTATTAGGTACAGTAGGGTTGAGGGTCAAGTCAATTGGGAGGTGAGTTTGAATGGAGAAAAACTGGAGGAAGTGAAGTGTTTTAGATATCTGGGAGTGGATCTGGCAGCGGATGGAACCATGGAAGCGGAAGTGGATCATAGGGTGGGGGAGGGGGCGAAAATCCTGGGGGCCTTGAAGAATGTGTGGAAGTCGAGAACATTATCTCGGAAAGCAAAAATGGGTATGTTTGAAGGAATAGTGGTTCCAACAATGTTGTATGGTTGCGAGGCGTGGGCTATGGATAGAGTTGTGCGCAGGAGGATGGATGTGCTGGAAATGAGATGTTTGAGGACAATGTGTGGTGTGAGGTGGTTTGATCGAGTGAGTAACGTAAGGGTAAGAGAGATGTGTGGAAATAAAAAGAGCGTGGTTGAGAGAGCAGAAGAGGGTGTTTTGAAGTGGTTTGGGCACATGGAGAGGATGTGTGAGGAAAGATTGACCAAGAGGATATATGTGTCGGAGGTGGAGGGAACAAGGAGAAGAGGGAGACCAAATTGGAGGTGGAAAGATGGAGTGAAAAAGATTTTGTGTGATCGGGGCCTGAACATGCAGGAGGGTGAAAGGAGGGCAAGGAATAGAGTGAATTGGAGCGATGTGGTATACCGGGGTTGACGTGCTGTCAGTGGATTGAATCAAGGCATGTGAAGCGTCTGGGGTAAACCATGGAAAGCTGTGTAGGTATGTATATTTGCGTGTGTGGACGTATGTATATACATGTGTATGGGGGGGGGGGGTGGGGCCATTTCTTTCGTCTGTTTCCTTGCGCTACCTCGCAAACGCGGGAGACAGCGACAAAGTATAATAAAAAAAAAGTATATATATATATATACATATATATATATACATATATATATATATATATATATATATATATATATATATATATATATATATATATATATATATATATATATATATATGTGTGTGTGTGTGTATGTATTTGTTTGTGTGCGTGTATATATATGTGTGTGTGTGTCTATGTGTTAATTATTTTAGGTTCTATCTATATAGGCACATAACATGGTAAAAACATGCACACTTATGAAAATCGTGTAAAGATCGAGTGAAGCTGAAGACATTGAGGACCCAAGACCTCTAGTCGTTAATCCCCGTCCACACATCTCTTCCTCCTCCTCCTGACGATGCGATGTTCTAATCCTCTCTCCCTTTTCCCTTTCTGTCACCTCCCCTTTCCCCTTGGGTCCTAATCCTTCACGTCTACTTACCGTTAGTCTTGAAGCCGAAATTCTTCTTTGAAAATATAATTCAGGTGATATATTTTTAGTGTTGGTGCCATGAAATGTACGTTTAATATCTTTTTCACGTTGGTTGAGACGTTCTGAGCAACTGAATGTCCTCTTCAGTGCCATTTCACTTACGTTATATATATATATATATATATATATATATATATATATATATATATATATATATATTAGTGAGAGGACAAGAGCAAGGGAAGGAGTACCACTACTCCTGAAACAGGAGTGGTGGGAGTATGTGATAGTGTAAGAAAGTAAACTCTTAGATTGATATGGGTAAAACGAAGTGGATGGAGGGAGATGGGTGATTATTGGTGCAAATGCACCTGGGCATGAGAAGAAAGATCATGAGAGGCAAGTGTTTTGGGAGCAGCTGAATGAGTGTGTTGGTAGTTTTGATGCACGAGACCGGGTTATAGTGACGGGTGATTTGAATGCAAAGGCGAGTAATGTGGCAGTTGACGGAGAAATTGGTGTACATGGGGTGTTCAGTGTTGTACATGGAAATGGTGAAGAGCCTGTAAATTTATGTGCTGAAAAAGGACTGGCGATTGGGAATACCTGGTTTAAAAAGAGAGAGATATACATAAGTATACGTATGTAAGTAGGCGAAATGGCCAGAGAGCGTTATTGGATTACGTGTTAATTGATAGGCGCGCGATAGAGAGACTTTTGGATGTTAATATGCTGAGAGGTGCAACTGGAGGAATGATCATTATCTTGTGGAGGCGAAGGTGAAGATTTGTAGAGGTTTTCAGAAAAGAAGAGAGAATGTTGGGGTGAAGAGAGTGGTGAAAGTAAGTGAGCTTGGGAAGGAGAATTGTTTGAGAAAGTACCAGGAGAGACTGAGTGCAGAATGGAAAAAGGCTAGAGCAAAGGAGGTAAGGGGAGTGGGGGAGGAATGGGATGTATTTAGGGAAGCAATGATGGCTTGTGCAAAGAATGCTTTTGGCATGAGAAGCGTGGGAGGTGGGCAGATTAGAAAGGGTAGCGAGTGGTGGGATGAAGAAGTAAGATTGTTAGTGAATGAGAAGAGAGAGTCAGTTGGACGATTTTTGCAGGAAAGTAATGCAAATGACTGGGAGATGTATAAAAGAAAGAGACAGGAGGTCGGGAGAAAGTTGCGAGAGGTGAAAAGAGGGCAAATGAGAGTTGGGGTGAGAGAGTATCATTAGATTTTGGGGAGAGTAAAATGATGTTTTGGTAAATAAAGTGCGTAAGACAAGGGAACAAATGGGAACATCAGTGAAGGGAGCTAATGAGGAGGAGATAAGTGATGGTGGTGTGAGAAGGAGATGGAGTGAGTATTTTGAAGGTTTGTCGAATGTGTTTGATGATAGAGTGGCAGATGTAGGGTGTTTTGGTCGAGGTGGTGTGCAAAGTGAGAGGGTTAGTGAGAATCATTTGGTAAACAGAGAAGAGGTAGTAAAAGCTTTGCGGAAGATGAAAGCCGGCAAGGCAGCGGGTTTGGATGGTATTGCAGTGGAATTTGTTAAAAAAAGGGGGTGACTGTATTGTTGACTGGTTGGTGGGGTTGTTTAATGTATGTATGACTCATGGTGAGGTGCCTGAGGACTGGCGGAGTGTTTGCATAGTGCCATTGTGCAAAGGCAAAGGGGATAAGAATGAGTGCTCAAATTACAGAGGTATAAGTTTGTTGAGTATTCCTGGGAAATTATATGGGAGGGTATTGATTGAGAGGGTCAGATTGAGAGCATCAGATTGGGGAAGAGCAGTGTGGTTTCAGAAGTGGTGGAGGATGTGTGGATCAGGTGTTTGCTCTGAAAAGTGTATGCGAGGAATACTTAAAGGGCAAATGGATTTTTATGTAGCATTTATGGATCTGGAGAAGGCATATAATAAGAGTTGATAGAGATGCTCTGTGGAAGGTATTAAGAATATATGGTGTGGAAGGTAAGTTGTTAGAAGCAGTGAAAAGTTTTTATCGAGGATGTAAGGCATGCTTACATGTAGGAAGAGAGGAAAGTGATTGGTTCTCAGTGAATGTTGGTTTGCGGCAGGGGTGCGTGATGTCTCCATGGTTGTTTAATTTGTTTATGGATGGGGTTGTTAGGGAGGTGAATACAAGAGTTTTGGTAAGAGGCAAGTATGCAGTCTGTTATGGATGAGAGAGCTTGGGAAGTGAGCCAGTTGTTGTTCGCTGATGATACAGCGCTGGTGGCTGATTCGGGTGAGAAACTGCTGAAGCTGGTGACCGAGTTTGGTAAGGTGTGTGAAAGAAGAAAGCTGAGAGTAAATGTGAATAAGAGCAAGGTTATTAGGTACAGTAGGGTTGAGGATCAAGTCAATTGGGAGGTAAGTTTGAATGGAGAAAAACTGGAGGAAGTGAAGTGTTTTAGATATCTGGGAGTGGATTTGGCAGTGGATGAAACCATGGAAGCGGAAGGGAATCATAGGGTGGGGGAGGGGGGGCGAAAGTTCTGGGAGCGTTGAAAAATATGTCGAAGTCGAGAATGTTATCTTGGAAAGCAAAAATGGGTATGTTTGAAGGAATAGGGGTTCCGACAATGTTATATGGTTGCGAAGAGTGCGCTATAGATAAAGTTGTGCGGAGGAGAGTGGATGTGCTGGAAACGAGATGTTTGAGGACAACATGTGGTGTTAGGTGGTTTGATCGAGTAAGTAATGAAAAGGTAAGAGAGATATGTGGTAATAAAAAGTGTGGTTGAGAGAGCAGGAGAAGGTTTTTTTGAAATGGTTTGGTCGCATGGAGAGAACGAGTTAGGAAAGAGTGACTAAGAGGATATGTGTGTCAGAGGTGGAGGGAACGAGGAGAAGTGGGAGACCAAATTGGAGATGGAAAGATGGAGTGAAAAAGATTTTGAGTGATCGGGGCCTGAACATGCTGGAGGGTGAAAGGCGGGCAAGGAATAGAGTGAATTGGAACGATGTGGCATACCGGGGTCGACGTGCCGTCAATGGATTGAACCAGGGCATGTGAAGCGTCTGGGGTAAACCATGGAAAGTTTTGTGGGGTCTGTATGTGGAAAGGGAGCTATGGTTTCGGTGCATTATACATGGCAGCTAGAGACTGTGTGTGAAGCTAGAGACCGAGTGTGAACGAATGTGGCCTTGGTTGTCTTTTCCTACCGCTACCTCGCGCACATGCGGGGGGAGGGGGTTGTCATTTCATGTGTGGCAGAGGTGGCGACGGAATGAATAAGGGCAGACAGTATGAATTATGTACATGCGTATATATGTATATGTCTCTGTGTGTATACATATGTATACGTTGAGATGTATAGGTATTTTTAAATGTGCTGTGTGTGGACGTGTATGTATATACATGTGTATGTGTGTGAGTTGGACCATTCTTTCGTCTATTTCCTTGAGCTACCTCGCTAACGCGGGAGACAGCGACAAAGTATAATAAAAGAAATAATATTATATATATATATATCCTTATCTCTCCCTTACTCATTTATTCTCCTTTCCCCTTCCCCTCGTCTTTCCTCGCCCTTAATCTCGTATTTACTCCCATTATCCCCCAACTCTTTCTCCCTTTTCGTCCTTCCTCCTATACTCTCTCTCTCTTTGCCTCTTCCCTCTTCCAGACCACTTGCAAGCTTCGACTCCCTTCTCCTCATGTCCCCAGCTAAACCAGCTAGTCAGGGCAAGCTTGAGGGAGGAGCCGTCCATGGCGGCAGCTCCGCAGTATCCCCAAGCAGATTACGAATTGTCCCCAAGTAACGTATTGTAGCTCTTTTTCCCGTGACCCCCTCCAGCCACCGAGCCTTTTTAGTTATTTTTCTTTATCCCGAGAGATCCCCCTGCCACTCTCTGGTGTTGTTTGTTTCTTTCTGCTTTGACTGTAGCTGACTTACCTCAGGCAGAATTCGGTCAGTCAGTCACCTTTGGTGAGGCTGTATTACTGGGAGTCTCACTCCAAAGGAGGCTAAGTCACCCTGCTGGTGTGAGGTGGAGGAACCGCTGCCTTACGTGACGCTGCTACACCGGTGGACGAACCGCCGTCAGCTCCCGTTACAGCTAGGCGGAGTGCAGGCAGCGTCATGCTAGCGTGTGACGAACAAGCACCTCCTTAATTTGCATCCATGATGCGTCCTGAGAGCGGAACATCCACGCCAGTACACACGGGTATGCCAGCGAGGCGCGACTGTGAATTATTTACTCCAAGGTTTCACAGGGAGGAGAACATGTACCCGCCGGTTGTCGTCCTCCAAGTCAAATCCCCCGCTTGATATGGCTCGAACCCCTGCAAGACCTGTGGACTCGAGCAGGTGAATTAGTGATGAGTCTGTATGCTTAGGTGGACTGGGTGTGGACGGATGTTCGTTCCCATGTGGGGAAGGATGTGTACTTAAATCATGACAAGGAGTGAGGTATATAAAACGTGTCGTATTACATTATGACTGATCTGATGTAAGCTCAGGACAAAATTTCAACCCTGAATAGTGTGGAAAATACGTTCTCTACTAAAGTTATGAAGCAAATCTGTTCTACGAAGAAAAAAAAAAAATTCATGTTGAGGATATTTTCCATGGCAATATTCCATACATGGAAACATGACATATCAAAGTATTGCGTTTAAATCTTAAGGGAGAGAATATCAAATAGTCTATACATTTTGAGGGTAAGTGCAAATTTTCTCATACCTATTGACCGTATATATATAACTTCAAGAAATAGTTGATCGTAATTTTTGAATAGATAGTCTGAGCTGATGTGAGCTGAATGATCTCAGGAGATAAATGTATACAAGATGATGTGAAAAGAGAGTAGTTCACGTTTCTGAAATACTTGAATTGTTCCTTACAAACATATTGATATCAGTGACGAATATCAAACAGATTCAATTTGATAAATGTGTCGTTCATTATACAACGGGCCTTTTTTTTTACACTTGATAGAATAGAAAATTATTCAGAACGTGAGTCTAGAAGACTAAGATCACATTGAAATGACACTGAATGCATTTCCACCTCTTCAGGTCCAGTCCTCTCTCCCAACACAATTCGAAGAACTCTCTCTTGGCCAGGCATCTCCACGTCCGTTTCAGGAAGGTTTTAGTTCATGGATGAAGTCTCCCATGGTGATTTAGAAGGACATGTTGAATCGGTGTGTGTTTCTTCACGAGACGTTCACGTTGAAGATAATGTATAGACATTCCACTTATATATTTCACAAATTGGATACTTCTGCCTGCCTACAACTACAGTCAAATGCTGCAGAGTTAATTAGATCCTCGTGTTCAAAGTCATGATTAAGGTACGTCATATAACGCACGCAGCGCGTCATGCAATACTGAATGCATCACCACAAACGCGTGTAATGCTGGCGAGTTCCCATGCGAGGCGGCAGAAAATGCTTGTAGTCCTTGTTCTCATTGGCAACACAACGCTCAACTGTGACCAACATTTCCGTCGCGTACTTTGTTAAAATTGGATAATAGTTGTGGACCGACCATTTTGTAACACCAGGTATATATATATATATATATATATATATATATATATATATGTGTGTGTGTGTGTGTGTAGTCAACTAAGAAGTGTCTCACGTAATATCTATGTATTTATGGAGTGTGGGGCATTAAAAGGCATACATTAAGACGTTTATCTTCTAAATGGGAAAAAAATCTGCGAGTAATTATCGGTAAAGCCAAATGGAGATCTTACATAAGGGAGTTTGAATCTAAGATTTCTCACTTAAGGATCACAGACAAGAAGAATGTTGACATTTGACTTACAAAACACTTTAGAAAAAATGTCAGAATCGCTAACCTCGGGAGTTTAATCTGCCCTTTCCTTAGGACGGGTCGGGACCATTCGATCTGGACATGTGCGACGTCGTGATGAAAACATTACAGGTTACTGAAGGTCAGGTTTTTTTCAGTTTCATCTGGAACTCCATCAGTGACTTTACGATTATGCTGGGAACTGGACGAGCAGCGTCGTTGATCAACCTCCCCGACTTCGAATTTTCAATTGGCAGTTCACCCATTTTCCTCTTTTTTTTTTTTACGGGGTGAGGGTAGGTTGGGGAGAGTAGGTTTGGGTGGGGATGGGAGGACTCGTCAAACAGTCTGTGCGTCAGTAAATCCCGGAGGTTAGTTATTATAATTGATATCAGGATAATGATGACAATGCTTGATGAAATGTTCATTATCGCTACACCAAAACTTCAGCTGCTGACACTGACGTAATGATATTTATTCGAGTAGGCTGGACACGATATATATATATATATATATATATATATATATATATATATATATATATATTGATAATATTATGATGAATATCATGGTAATAGTTTGATGGCAAGTAATGATTAGGTATATGTCATAGTCATTATCTTCTACATACGTGATGATGCTAACATGCATGGAATTTTTATTTACCTGAACTGATTGATATTTTACATTTATTTTTTTTACACCTTTTTCCTGTCGTGAGTTCAGTGAACGCGTATTCCTCCCAATAGATTCCATCACGTCAGGGGACAGAGCGGCGCAAGAATTCCTCCACAGCTCCATCCATGTTTCAGGTCGAGGCATTATTTATAATCTTTGCGTCCTCGGAGGTTCTGCAACACCACGGGGCACAGAGGAAGATTTCTGATTGTGGTGCATGACATTTAATCGTGTAAATATATAGAGGAGAGAGAGAGAGAGAGAGAGAGAGAGAGAGAATCTATTGGGCTGACCACTTACATTTGTTAATTCAGACACTAAGGCTCAGGCACATTCCCCTATGGGTAATGCATGATAAGTGAACAAGCAGTTTAAATGACATGTGGCTCTTAAAAAAACAAAAAAACAATGCCGTTGTGGATCAATATATGTAGAATGTAAAAGCCTTGCCGCTCCTGCTCAGATCATCATATTCTAACACAGGGACGAGACTTTGGCGTGAGGGAACGAACCTACACCCTAGTGTTTCATTGGCTGTCGAGACAAAGCACCACTGATGGGTTCTTCTCCCTCGAGTCACTCAGCAAACGAGCATGGCAGTCCTGGGGAGTCTTGGGACTTCAAACATTGATGACTTGTCAATAAAGTTAAAAGGCAGAGGCAATGCTGCGCTCAGCTGCGTCTCTCTCGTGCTGCAAAGCTGTATCTGTTGAGCCTGCATTGATCAAATCCACATGGGCATTAACTGCTACACATTCTGTTTATGGTCACTCGTACGTGAAGAATTTTTTTACGTATCATTGTGCTTACTGATACGCACATAGTTCTCTTTGTGACCTTATTTTTTGTCTTATTTCCTTGTTATCTTCGTTGTACTATGGTTACTTCCTGCAGTTTGACGTGACTCCCGCCCCCCCCCCCCCTTTCCTTTTTTCCAATTTCTTCATCGAAGTACTTCCGTAGGTTCCTCTTAGTTCGCCTGTGCCAATTAAAGAATGAACCATTCTACAACCCTTACTATCCATGTCCTTGTGTTCTTCCATACTGATTTCGGTTCCCATCTGTGTCCATGTGTTCGTGCGTGTCAACACCTTGGTTAAGTCGTACATCCGAGTTCATTTCTCCGCCATTATCTGTATTTACGATCATGTAACTTCATACGTAGATGCATGAAGTGCGCTTCAGCATCCCACTAAAGGGAGGTTTAATCCCTAAGTGTGAGAGTCAACTTAATATCAAACGTTACCCATGTTTTATCTCCCGTGGAAGAATATAAGGACGATATTAACCTTTTTTTTTCTTCGCTTCTTGTAGGTGAAAGAGAGAGATGCCACAGCCAACATCCGATGAAGATCCGTCTATCGCATCCCTCCACACCCACACTGGAATTGCCCTCTACCTGACGAAGGAAGAAGGTTGCAGCAGCTCGCCTGCCTCACCGCAGCTCTGAAGCGCCTTCCTCCTCCTCCTCCCGGTGCAGCGGCAGGCAAGTCCTCCAACTGTGTAATGGGTATTTCATGTTGTCGGCCTCTGTTGTTAGGGCACTCAAGCACTCACAGGGCACGTTGGAATTTAGATCAGTAAGTATTACTCCGCTCTGTGGTTTTCTGGGATAGCAACTGGTTGCCAGGCAAGCGAAAAATGCAGATCTCTCTATCTTTCACACACACTCACACAGTGTGCGTGTGCGCGCTTTCCTTTTGTATTCCATGCTTTACCTCTGTTACTTATTTTTCTCATCGTTACTTAACTTTTGCATTGTTTGTTGTAAACAAAGCAAACATGATTCGCTGGCTGATGTGGCGCTCACAGCGGAGGAAACGGCGCCGGATGTGGTTCTAAACGGTTAAAAATGTTGTTGTGTTTGAATCTTTTTATAACCAGCTTCTGGATAATTCTACATTTACTGTTATATATATATATATATATATATATATATATATATATATATATATATATATATATATATATTTTACTATAAGTAATTCTCAAATGCATTTCAGTTCACCAGTGTGTCTCATGTGTGTAGAATGTTCGTCTCTCATATTACTGGAAAACGTCAGGAAACTGAAGGGCAGAGCAGTGCCCTCTCGTTATGATCAATATCTCGGTAAATGTGTCTGTTGGATGGTTATGAAGAAGAGAAGAGAGGTCAGCAGCCACGGAAGTGAGAGTAGCTCAAGAGACATATGAACGAAGAGGTCTCTGTATTTGTATATGGTATTGATAGTGTTAGATTAAGGTGTTGGTCTACAATACCGTCATCATCTACAACACTCAGTCGTTGTTGTGGGTTTGCAGTCGACTGGTAGTGGGAAGGTTAGGGGGTAAGGTAGAGTGACGATGTTATTTGCAGATGATGCTGTCTGTGGTGATGATTGGAAGAATATGGGATACACAGGGGTTTTTGGGTATGGATACAAGTTGTGGAATATGACAAAATTAACGCTCAGAATAACGAATAACGTGATCATAAATGACTGATTGAGCCAAATTCAGACTGAAAATTGAAAAGTAATTAGATGGCCGGGGGCTTACGGTTTCATATGATTATACTGGTCATTTCAAATGGAAGTGCACGTATGAATGATGAGATTTTACGTCCAGTTGAAAGGCATACCAATTGCTAATGACTGAAGAGAAACTTATGAACGATAAGAATGTCATTTTTCCAGAAGTGAAAAAGGCATATGGAGAGGATGAAGAGGAGAGATCACATGACTGAGGCGAAGGGAATAGGGAGGCCAAGAGCGAAGTGGAGGGAGTGAATGAACTAATATGTACCTACCTACCTACAATACCTACGACGAGATCTAGCCAGAAAGGCAACGCTGCCGTAAAGCCCTCACTGTACGACGCAGAGGAGAGAGAGAGAGAGAGAGAGAGAGAGAGAGAGAGAGAGAGAGAGAGAGAGAGAGAGAGAAAAGATAGCCAAATATTTTACGGCCTTCAGACTAAATTTCGTCTGTCAACTGACCTGGGAAATTGGATCAGAATTGTTACAATGAACTTGGCTCCAGTACCCGAGAGAACTAGAACAGAAAATGATATGAAAAAATTGGTTGATTTTATTAGCGGATGCATGTCAACACATCGGAGCTGACCATGAATTGCGATCATTAAATCTATTTATATCCAATTATCAAGTCCACCGGTATCTGATAATCATGCATGTCCTGGAAAATGGTGTCTAGCAAAAAAAATATACACCACTAACCGACCTCTGATACAGGAACGGGAATAACATATCCATATCACAAACATATCAAAGTTGCAGAACTGGTTATCAAATTCATCGCTGAACTGTTGCAGGTACCATGAGATAACAACTGTGTTGCAGAGTGTACCGGGTAGTGTTGCAGATTGGTCGTACTATTGCCAATTGGATGGGAAAGTTTTGCCCGAAAGTGCGAAGGCAGTGCTGTTTTGTGGTATGGGGGCAGTGTTGCTAAGTGGACAGTGTTACTAGATTCATATAAATGGATACTGTAACACAGTGAACGATGGCAGTGTTGCACAGTGGACCAGGCAGTGCTATAAAGTGGACTGGATGGCATTACAAAGTGTATGTAAGTATTCTTGTGATGTATACATGGGCACAGAGCTGCAAGCAATTGGACAGAGTTGCGTAGGCGTACATGTGAGACTGTATCAAAGTGTGAATGGACCGATGCTGCAAAGTGCTTCGGTCAGTATTGCAAAGCGCTTTGGGCAAGCGTTGCAAAATATGTCGGAGCGAAATATCGGTTGCCGACCCACACGTCTGTCCTCGTCAAGAGAGAGAAAAAAACTAGGAGGAAAAAAAAAGATAAAAATAAATGAAACTAGCTACTACGAACGCTCCGACAGCGTGAATGAAACTCTCCCGTGGTTCGTATATATTTTCCCTGCGCTCACACACAATCAAAAGTGTGTGTGTTTGAGCACAAGGGGGATTAATGCAGCTTTTGACATTCTAAATCTTCGTGAGAAGCGGAAGACTGTAAGGGGTGCTGTACATCAGCTAATACGAGGTGATGTCCATTATTCGCAACTTAAAAGGGAAGGTTTAATTCGTTCGTATGTAGCTTAAGGTTAGGCCGTTTCGTGATATTCGTATAGAAGGACTTTCATACACCGTTCAGCATGCTTTTTTGATCATCGGTAAGTTTCGTACATTGGTCTTTCGGAATGTAGCTGGCATCTCTCGTGTTTCTTATGCATTTCATGCAGCACTTCTTTCCGTACACGACAGATTTATTCAAAGAGACATTTATATGATCTTTCTCTCGATCAAAAATCTTTTACAGCCATACACCACACGTCTATAGCTCCCCAGCAGTCCATTTTCTTCTTTTTGGTTATTAGCATCTGAATAACTTCTTATGCTTCTCCTTCTTAGCCTTTTTTTTTTCTCAGTGAAATGAAAGCAGCCTCTTCATTCCGTACGATCGCAATGTTTAAAAGTCACATAAAGACCAGTACCTATCTATCCATCTGTATGTTTCCTCTCAGTTGCTTTTTCCTCCTGTTTATACTCCCAAAGGGCGTTAAAACATTTCCACATTCTGTAACACGTCTGATGAGAACTAATTCTGAGTCATCTGCTTCAAAGTAGTAATTAGCTTAATACAATACTATACTCAGGTACTGCCACTTGATTTTTTTTTTTTATACTGATCTAAGTACTGCTTTGTTCCTTTGTCCTCCATGTGTACCCCAGGTGTCAGTGTCGATGTATTTACCTATCAGTAGATCACGGAAATCTGCAGTTTCCAGAAGGATTTTTGAGATTGGTATGCTTACATTACACAGTCAGATTACGCGTTTACTAATGACGTATTGCTAGTGTCATAGGTTCTTACCGGATATAATAATGATTTCCATTTCCGTCTGAAATAAGTTCTGTATTCGTATCGGTTTGAAGGAATGTCATTAACCTCTCAGTTACTTTAAAAACTTTGAAGTTTATCAATAATTTACATAAAGGATTATAATACAATTTTCTTTGTGATATTCCTTCAAATTCTGACCAAAATTTGCTACGCCTCCGGCCTTATCTTCTCTCGTTTTACTCTCATTTCAAAACTCTCTGTCTAAAATATCGAGGATATCCAACCATCATAATGCAAATAACCAAGACGACAGAATCACCCTGTATTAAGGACTGTGACAGTGTACACAGAATTCAGCTTTGCGAACACGACACCATTTCGTGGTCTCTGCAAAGCACATTACTTAGGAGACTTAACTTTGGTTTACACCTCCCACATAGAGCAAGATGTGCTCCATCTGGCAGCACTGTTTAGCTCGTGAGGATCTTTAGCGTTCTGTAACCTAGTTTACTGAGGAGTTGCAGACCCACGTAGATTGGTCTCTGTTTGATTGCATCTCACCAAGCCCCTGATTTTAGAAGGGTAGGTTTGGTGTGCGTTCTTATCTTGTTCGCTGGAAGGTGTCACATCCTTTTGGTCGCTGATGTTGTTTGTTCATTATGTTTGACTGTTTAGGTTACATATATTAAGGTCCACTTTTCTTTTTTTATTATTGTTTTCTCGTATTCTTGATATGCGCTTAATGTTTTCTGAAAGCTTGTCGAATTTGGGTGCAGTGTCCTGATAGCCAGTTCACTTCAGTATGGCTGCATCTTGACTGTGGTCTGATTATTTCCTCATTTCGTTCAATTTACATATAAGGGACACAAAAATCTTAAGTGTTCCGCATTTACGAAGTTATGATCTGAATATATATATATATATATATATATATATATATATATATATATATATATATATATATATATATAAGGGATCCCAAAGCGTTAGGATGAGATTCATAGTTCATATTTAAATCATCATTCCCGTGTTTCATTTGCCTATTAATTATCTCGCAGTAGATTACGACCGGATCTAAGCTGTGTAGAATTTTCTCTAAACTGAATTAATCGTATTTTTTCATCAAAAGCCTTTACTGGCCTGATGTGGGTTATATCATAATTTCTCTTGTTATCTTAATTGAAGGGATTTAATGAATCAAAGGGTTAATTAAGAATTAACTACCTAGTATCCACTCTATGAACGCCTTCATCATCCACAGGTTGAAAATACTCAGGGCTAAGCGATTTTTGTTTTCCAAATTTTGTCGGTATGAAAGTCCTTGCTGACAAAATAACATTGATCTTAGCATATATATAAATATATATTCCTACGAGTCCACGGGGAAAATGAAACACGATAAGTTCCCAAGTGCACTTTCGTGTCATAATCACATCATCAGGGGAGACACAGAGAAATAACAGTCAGTTGATATACATCGAAGAGACGAAGCTAGGACGCCATTTGGTAAACATACGATTGGTCTTGAACAATATATATATATATATATATATATATATATATATATATATATATATATATATATATATACTTATTCTTTGTTTGCCCGAAGCAGTGATGAGATAGAAAAATATGGGTTTTAAGAAAAGGAATTACCTACACAGTAGGATTTCCAGCCTTCAAACATTCAGACAATGAAAAGAAATAACCTCGACATATTTTCATCTGCTCATGAATCGTACCATCAAGGGACTGGTTGCGAAAACGACTTGTGAATAACGGATGAAAATGCCTGGATATATTCTGTATCAATTTCTTTTCATTTCACCAGGAATTTAAGATAGATGGCACAGCTATGTTATGCTGTGAACTGGCAGATATTTAGCGTAGTTTTCCCTCCCTCGGCAACGAATATCAAACACTTTATCACCAGGAAAAGTAGGATATAACAGAAATACCAGAAATATAACTCACGCTGGGAATACCATAAAACATCTCTCGTTTCTCCTACCATTGTGAACGCTGACCGCCTCCCCACCCCCCACTCTACCCCTTCACCCTGTAACCATGGTGTACAAGTGATGGCAACAAGACAGCGCTTAAGGGGCAGAGCACCGCAGAATTCCAAATGTCCGTCATATACTTCCTGCGGGAGTAAAAGAATCCATATATCTCCCGCAAAGCGATCTCCAACGGACTGCCCTAACCGTCTAGTAGCCCTGTTACGCCCCTAGAACGCGGGTCCGCAAGGGCGGCGGTCTGCCGCTCTGGAACTGGCCTCCAGAACGGATATATTCCACAGATGTAAATGCTAAGA
Organism: Panulirus ornatus; assembly: GCF_036320965.1. Classification (NCBI taxonomy): domain Eukaryota; kingdom Metazoa; phylum Arthropoda; class Malacostraca; order Decapoda; family Palinuridae; genus Panulirus; species Panulirus ornatus. Next base: position 2,549,361 of record NC_092251.1, on the reverse strand, counting down.
TCAAGACCTGCCTACGAGTTGCCTCCAGCGTTGCACACCTGCAGGTGGAGGAGGAGGTGTGCGAGGAGGAGGATGAGGAGAAGGTGGTAGAAGGGATAAATACGATCACCTCGCAAGGAATCAAAGGTTCGATTTGTTTTGTTTTCCTTTTGCGTAAGGAAGAAGAAGAGAAGGACAAGATATACAGGTGGCGAACAACAAAGAAAATTGGAGAGATCGTAAGGAAATCAAAAGAATACGACCCTATCCGGCAACACAACACAAACGCGAGTCCACCCGATACTAAGACGAACATAAATATCTTAGTTGGAATATAAAGATATCCAGCCAGAGTGTGTGACCCTATTAAGAAGCAAATAGTTACGCCTCAAATACGGATCCCTACATTCACAAGAACAAACCAATGCCAATTTCCTTCCAGTTTGATAAAGGCTCCACCAACGTTTCCCATAAAGAGTTTAAGTATACGAAAAGTTCAAAGATCATTAGGTAAATGATTCAGTTTAGTGAGAAACCTGCTACTTGGTTGTTACCTTAGATTTAATATTTTTTTTGTTTCGAAGAACTCCAGTTGTAATATAAGGGAAGAAAATAAGCTTTGCAAATACTCCCTCCGCCATCCGATCATTCATCCCTACACACCTCATCCAACCTCCCACCAGGCCTTCAATCAACTCTTCTTCAACCCTCAACCAACTACCTTCAAGCCGTAGCCGACACTCCTCCACCACACACCTAACCAACTCTCCAACATCTCCACTTCTCTCTCACATGCTCACTGCGAGACCTGTCACCAAAATTTTCAAATCGACATAAATCACACACTCCTCTCCCATCCACCCCTGGAACTCACGGGAATCTACTGCGACTTACAGACAGTTTCCAATCTATCGTGAATCAATTATCGAAAGTGAGCTTTGCCATTGTCAAAAGCCTGAACTAAAAGGGATAAAACAGTGTATGATATTGAAGCTGGTCACTGTTGGGGAAATCACTTGTTTACTAATCGTGGTCCAACACACACCATGATATTTTTGGATATGGTTTTACGGTAGAATGTCTAAAGTGAGGATTTGGATAAGTTACATTACAACGTCGACGTCAAAGTAGTATTTTTGTGTAAATGTCAATTAGTTATACGATCATAGCTTGACAATAGACCATAAAACTTACTGATTGAAACTTTCTTTCGCTACAGGTCGGTCATGACAAAGGATTACTTCAACTTAAAGATGCGTGTGAAAAAAATAAATGAATTTTCTTGGCTTTGCGAATGATAGCGATCATGACTTTAACAACAGGCCATAAAACTTGGGTGAAAATCACTTGTGCTGCAGTTGATTACAAAAGGAGAATGTACGATTAAAGCAAAATAGAAAAACGCCATTTGGTAAATAACACAACGTATTAAATAAACTTCAAGAGAAAAGGACTAGATATCGATGCAATATAGTGACCAAAAAATACTGTGTAAAACCTTGTAAGAAAAATAACATGGTATCATTTACAAGGCGATATATTTTCTCCTACTGTACGTAGACCTTTTGAAAGAGCATTACTTTTATAATTTATACAGCGATCTGTGCGTACCACGTCGTCCCTCACATGCCTCGCTAAATTTACCATTCAAATATTCATATGCTCTCTTATTGGACTTCGATGACACGGCAATGGAGTGAAGGTAGGTATGGCTCGCAATAAAAAATTCTCATAATATATTTCCTATATTTCAAATATCTCCAGCTTTCCAGACTTCAGATTGTCTTTTTTTCATAAAAATTTGTACGTGGCGAAAACCTTTAGCTTTCTAACTATTGTACATCCGTCTCAGTATCTAGCTATACGTATATTCATTTATCTACCTATCTATTCATCTCTCTCTCTATCAATACCTATATGTTTCTCTGTGTCTGCATCATCGGATGTGCGGGTGAAGCAAATTTACTTGCCAATAATATTCATGCAAGAGAGAAAACAGGTCTGTATAACGACTTTGTATAACGCAACAATTTTCAGAGGGATACGCATGTGGTTAATGAGTAGAATAACTCTTTTTTCCTTCGAGTTTTCTGAAGGAAAGCAAACACCTGCAGGTAACTAGTTCAATGATATTTCTCTCGGCAGAATCGTCCCAGAATAAAATGATGATGTGCATAACAAGTAAATTTGAATTCAATTTGTAGAGAGTTTTGTGAAAAGATAGAACGAGAGAGAGAGAGAGAGAGAGAGAGAGAGAGAGAGAGAGAGAGAGAGAGAGAGAGAGAGAGAAATAGAGAGATAAACGATGCGCGTGAGTAAGATGAATCATTCAATTTGTGAATGTCTCCATAACATATGATGGAAAACACACAACGCAACTAGATGTGTTTTGATGTGTATTTTTATTTTTTTTTTTCGGAGCATTTACTACAGAACAAGTGCAGATGAAGTACATGAACACAAAACCAGAAATACGTACTTACTGGTGGAGGCAGGAAAAGATTAATGGTCCATTAAGCTGATGCTTTCGTAAGATTAACAGAACTGCGGCTTATATGGTATTTTCCGTTTTCCCTGCGAGGATAGAATGAATCAGGTGGTGGGGAGAAAAAAAAGATGAAATTTACGAACTTGTGAATGCTTTCAGCGGGGAAGCTATTCAGAGGGAGTGATAGAATTCATTCGTTTTGGGTTCGCAGTGGAAGGCATTTCCCGAGGCAGGTTTCACTCCACTGAGAATAGCGGGTATTAAGAAAGCTCTAAGAGTATATAGATCTTCATTTTACATTTTATGTGTGTGTGTGTGTGTGTGTGTGTGTGTGTGTGGGTGGGTGGGTGGGTGCGTGCGTTTGTGTGTGTGTGTGTGTGAGTGTGTGTATGTAATTAGTATGACTCATTTATAAGTGTCAGTTCTATATATTTTCAACGTTAGATGGGACTTTTTAGTCATATCTATTGCAGTGCGTGTGTGTGACCGTTGTACTCATTATATCTGTGTCTTCCATCATCGTCTCATTAGACCTTGTCATGAGCACGTCTCTCCCCGCAGCCAAGGTTTAGGAACACAAGGTTGTGCTGCTGTCCTACCATCATCTTTCATGGACATTAACATGATCGGGTTATAGTTCGAGAGTCTCACTGGATTTCATCACGAGAGATACCTTTATAATTGCAGTAATCCCATCTTTATACATTCGCCATGTTCTGTCTATTCCTACATACCTTTTTGTTATTTCTCGTTAAGGTTAATCCTGTAATCCTATTCATCTCTATAGGACTTAGTATTATCCTATCTAATCCTTACTAAAGTTCTGCAGACAAGTTACTTCTCTTTCTCGTCCTGTAATTAGGCGAACAACGCATAAGACTTGACTTATTAAACTATCCTTTGGCCCGAGATGTTATCACTAGCCAACTCTGGCTCACTGCTCCTCCCGTCCTCACCAACCTATTGGGGCACTGCGCCTCGCCAACCTACCTACCCTGGGGCACTGCGCCTCACCAACCTACCTACCCTGGGGCACTGCGGCTCACCAACCTACCTACCCTGGGGCACTGCGGCTCACCAACCTACCTACCCTGGGACTCTGCGCATCACCAACCTACCTACCCTTGGACACTATGTGTCACCAACCTACCTACCGTGGGACACTGCGCCTCGCCAACCTACCTACCCTGAGGCACTGCGGCTCACCAACCTACCTACCCTAGGGCACTGCGGCTCACCAACCTACCTACCCTGGGGCACTGCGCCTCACCAACCTACCTACCGTGGGACACTATGCCTCACCAACCTACCTACCGTGGGACACTGTGCCTCACCAACCTACATACCCTGGGACACTGCGCCTCGCCAACCTACCTACCCTGGGACACTGCGCCTCGCCAACCTACCTACCCTGGGGCACTGCGGCTCACCAACCTACATACCCTGGGACACTGCGCCTCGCCAACCTACCTACCCTGGGGCACTGCGCCTCGCCAACTGTCCGTATTTCTCGTCTTTCCATCTTACTCTGGCCGAGTGACGCTCTACCATTGTGCAGTAATTTGATTCTCTCAATCAACTTCATATATACACAACACTTGACACGCAGTGCTCAACTCTGCCTCCGGCGAATTAGATACACCTGTGTTTGCTTCTCAGGCAACTCAGGGAGGCAGCAATCCGAGGAGAATTTCTTCAGAATTTGTCGTTCATTCCTAAGTTATTTTCTTACCCTCTGTCCCTCTGCTTCTCTTCTCCATCCGTTTTCTAGGTATTAATTCTTGGGATTATAAAACCCTTTTGGGATTTCTTTTTGTATTTTATACTTATCTTTTCCGAGTGCAATTACTGTGTTGGATTATCATCGAAAGATCTACATTTCCTGTCAACACGCATCTCCCTTATGGCAACACAAACACACAGGCCCTGTCATTCTCGTCCACTGTTGCCATTACATTACCGCTCTAGCGAACCCCCCACAACTCAAAGTCTCCCAATCTAGCTGTCCCACACACGTCTCGGTGGGATTGGTAACATTGCCTGGGCACTTCTCCGTATTTTCTTTGTCGTATACGATTTCCTGCCATTTCAGCTAATCTTTCTCTCAAATACTGAGCAGAGAAAACCATTTCTGCGACTGACAATGGAAGACAGACTGCCTAGAGACGGAGTAAACACTGCATCATATTAACCATTCATAATGTATCCTGTAAACATTGCTTTCACTGTGGAGAGAAAATCATACTATTATTATTCCACTGGTGGGTGAGGGGGTTCCTGTCTTTCTCGTGTGTTAATATTCATGAAGACACTTTCCCGAATGTGCTACTCTTATGTAAGTTTGTTATGCGTGTCCGTTTGGGGGATATGGTGAGCCTTGTATATAGAATAGTTTGCGATATATATATATATATATATATATATATATATATATATATATATATATATATGTGTGTGTGTGTGTGTGTGTGTGTGGGTTATGTTTTTTCCATTATCTATCTGGCGAGTGTTGATACAACACTAACACGTAAAAAACTCGCAAGAATATGGTAATTAAAAACCTAGTTAGTCATCTGTTATTTTCCACTTTCAACCCGAAATTTATTTAAAAAAAAAATTCAATTCAAGAACTTATTCATTATGTAGGAAACACTATTTTCTGCTTAGTGTTTCCTGAACTGTATTGCTAGTCAATTAAGGTAATGATAAGTTGCAGTTGTAGGAAACTCGTTAGTGAAAAATTTAAATATATGCAAATTATGTATTGTGTTATTAAGCTCTCCTCGGGGAATGCATGGCGAAACATTCACTAAAATGTTGCTCTGTTTTTTAAGGGGGTTAAAAACCAACGAGTTTCATAAACACTTTTCAGTCCTATTTATGGAAGGAAAACCCTTTTATGCAATAGGATTTTTCTTTGACACTGATGCTACAAAGCGTTAGACTTTTTACCTAAGCGAGAGGCTTTTAATATCAGAATCAGCCTTAAATGGTCCAGGTGATCAATATTAAGCTACGTACCACACTTTAAGACGAAGTTATACATAAAGATACGTGATTATATTCAAGATACATACACTGATCTGATTATATATATATAGGTAAATATGTACGTACGTATATATGCTTATTTACGTGATATTTAGCAAGGTATGTCAATTGGTAACTAAGTATTAACCTTCTATTTCTTTAAAATGGACGATTATCGACGCCAGAGCATCTCAACTCTGTAATCAAATCACACAAGAGACTCAGACGCCTTTCTTAATTCGCCTCCTTAAACTTGATCCATCCCACCTGACCTGTCTACGTAACTCACTCATTTATTTCTCATGCATACTCATTAAGCCCTCCGATACACCTCCTCCTTCAGCCCGTAATCTGAAGCTTTAGCTAGGGCCCTCCCCCCCCCAAAAAAAAAAAAAAAAAACCTAAGACTTTCTTCACTCATCAAGCTATAAATAGTATACTGTAAAAAAAAAAAAAAAAAGGCAGACTTACAGCGCAAGCACTATGGAAATTCGCTCTAATGACCTGGAGCACATTTCAAAAGGCGTATGCGAACGTTGCTTAAAGACTGAGGGTGGGGGAAATTTTTCCTCTTCGTCGCAGTGGACTCTTTGGTCATAACATGAAAGAATAAATTAGAAAAAACTTTTTTTGGTTTCTTTCGGAGTACTAGAGAGGTGGAGAATGGACGAAGAACACGAAGAAATACTTCTCGTTTCTCTTTTTAAGTTATGAAGATTTTCCTTTCCTCCTGCGAGGGATAGCGAGTTCCTGGGAAGCAGGGAGTAACAGGAATTTTCTTTAAGGAAAAGGAATTGTCTGGAACGCAGGGCGCTCTCTGAGGAGCAAGGAGTTCTCTGGGGTGAGGGAAAGAGTTTTTCTAAAATGTAAGGTGTTCCTGGCGAAGCAGGGAGCTCTCTCTCTCTCTCTCTGTTTTATATATAATGTATATATATTCTTTGCCTTGCCCTACCTTCTGGTCTCAGGAGTCTCGTATCCTTATGTGGGTCCTGTTTATAGCTGCCAATTGTTAGGTCGGAAGAAAGAGTTATACAGTTAATGGCACCCCAGTGCTCAGCTTTCTGAAGTCCTCTATGTCATTCGCGTTTGCAGTATAATCATTTACTTTCTTTCATTCATCCAGTATTCTTTCACTGTAAAGGTACTTTTTCCCAGTTTTATGCAATTTCTGTACTGATTTGATGTTATGGCCTCTGCTTGATGTATTTTTGCATCTTTTTAGGAGCTGTTAACTGTTTGCGTCACCAAATGGTGTGTAATTGCCTATATCTTGCTGAATTGCACTATACGAGGAGGCAGTTTGACACTCATGGGGTCGTAATGTATAAGAGTTTCCCTACTGTCACACAAATGATCAAACTTTTGTATGCTGTTCACATTCACATTTTCATTATTCAGTTTGTTCCATTCATTCATTACTTTTATATTTGTATCTTTTTCCAATAAGTTGTTTCACATAGTTTCATGTAATGTCTTTTGGTTGTTCTGTCCCAGTATCTCTCAAAGAAATGTTCATTATCTACATTAAACTGATTTAAGAACTCAAACTTTGTGATCAGGTCACCCTTCACTCGACTCTACTCTCTCTTGGTGGGCAAATATAAGGCCTCTGACTTTACCCTGTAACTCATCTCTCAATTCAAGACTCACATTTGTTTCCAGGTACACAAATTATCGACCATCCCCGAGGGGACGATGAACAGCGGGGTGAACTGTTTGTTGACTGCCTCGCCAGAGATCCAAGTCCATGCTGGCCCCACCTTGGGTGGATCCGTGCACGTGTCATGGTCGGCGACTCTCCCCACTGTACCACACAGAGGTACAAGTTATTTACTACAGGGAGTGAAACATGCTGGCATGAGTATATAAGAATCTTCAGACTTCTGAGAGATCTTCATCACAAGGAATTCTATCCAGGTAAGAACTTCAAGAGTTTCTCATGTCAGAAAGGTTTCTCTCAGGCTAAGAGTTTTAAAAAAGTTCTGGGCAACCTTTGCCACAAAGATCTCCCTCTCTCTTTCTCTCTCGTGAGGAAGTGCTTGCAGCGCCTGGAGAGGATGACCAGTGAGTGATGACGCTGGAGATGAGATATGATTTAATAAAAATGACGAAGGCAAGACTGGTGGGCTTCTGCCAAGCTCAACGTTCCTGGAGGAGTCTTCTTGACCTTCCAGCTGTTAATCAACATTGAAGTGAGTGTCCGATGTCTAGAAATGCTGGAGGAGGAGGAGGAGAAGGGAAGAGATTTTCCCAACCAATAAAAATCCCAATTAAATTTCCTGCGAATGTATATAAGGTTCATCAGTATTGGTTCTTAAAATAAGGCTGTTGGCACGTAAGAAAATAACTCGCTGAATTCGCACCTCCTCATTGCATTCACATAAATCGCATTACAGTCGCTCTGAATGTTGTGAAGTGGAGGAGGCATACGCGTGTATGATCACAAATAATCGCCACTATACCTTAACATGAAACTACAATCTATTGAGAATAAATGAATCGGTTTTAAGTATCAGTGATGGACTAGGTTAAATACGATTTCCATATGTAACGAATCCTACATATATAATACCATATGTATTTTCGTATGTAACAATTCTTACATATGTAACACATGCATTTTCGTAGATAAGTTTTAGGTTATCTACTTACGGATTCTAGCACCACAGAAGTGTTACGGAATCTGGATCACGAACTCTCGTTACATGTGGATCCAGAGCAATAGGTTCGACGTCCCTCAGTGGGAGATTTGCCTTTTGCTTGATGTGATGTAATTAGTTAAGTGTGTTTATGGCTCTCTCTCTTCACAGCCGAGGAAAATGCCTGAATGATATTGATAATGTCGAGTTGGAAATCGTGAGATGCAAAGGCATTCGAAGTTTGAGAGATATGTCGTCTGAATTGTTGTTCATCGTAGGAACAATTATTTATCACATAATGACGTGGTGTGTACCCATACCTAATACTTGTATGAGAATTATTGTGGTCGGATTTACATGTAATTATCAGTGAGGGTTTGTGAGGGAATGAAGACCGAATATACCGGAGACTGAATTTCGCATGATAATTTCACCGAATTAGCAATACCTGGTAATCATGCATAATTATCAGAGCAATAATCATCAACGTGGGTTTATCTGGAATTGGTTTTGCCTCTGTGCGCTGTGCAGTGATGTTATTAAATCGTAAAGTAAATTGAACAGATATATGGTGTTTCACCATATATGCATTATATCCATTCGTTTCACATACGAATTCGCCTTTTTCGTCTTTTAATTGAAAAAAAAAATGACATTTTTAAACGGAAAACTCTGGCAGACTATGGCGGCACTAGTGATGTTCTAGTTATCTGGCTAATATTAATAATTCTACGGTGTTATCTTGGTAAAAGGAACCCCTGAGATCACCAAATGCGATCCACTATTCATAAATGACGTGGTAACACATGAACAATCCTAACTCATACCAGAAGGTAAATTCCTTTTTTTTTTTTTTTCATCATCCCAACCTTAATGTCAACTGAAAAGCCCAGTAGATATCTGCAAAAAGTTACGTACTCGTGTCGTGGTATTCCTATACTAACATTGTTTTCCTTGACTCGTGCCATCTTAAAGGCATTCTTTGTAAAATGGGACTCATAACATCAGCATTAAGCTGTTGCTGTATGATATTGAACGTCTCTTCAGCTTAGCTGGTGGTGATTTAGCGGTGAATATGTATTCCAAACGTGTACAAACCTGTGCTGATGTATGATACGTTGCATTTAATGCATCAGTGATGAGGAATTCAACTTATTTACTCTTAAAATGCTATCGACATCTGTTATACTACTCCACTATACGTTGTTTGGGTTTCAGTAATACCTCGGTATTTGACGACCTCTGTAAGCCATTCTGGCCACGCCATCACCTGCTTTAAGCAGTGTATTCACTGTGGAACTGATGACTGTCATTGTTAGAGACAACACAGGGAACTCACATTCATGTCAGAGGTCAACTCAGATTAATCATACTCCTGACAAGAGGTCAGTTCAGGTCACATACTCCTGGCGGAGATTCTCTCTCTAGTTCCACCTCCATAAGCAGAGACCGCTCACAACACACACACACAAACAGTTATACATATATATATATATATATATATATATATATATATATATATATATATATATATATATATATGACTTGCTGTTGGAAGGTGCGCTTGAATCCCGGTCGGAAATTCCTTCCAAAATAACAGGGCCACGATACAGCCTCACATGCGACACAACGTAAACAATACAATGCCCTTTACCTTACTGGTCTGCTCTTGTGGCCTCTACTCCCGAGCATAAATGATACGTTAGATCTGTCTGTGTCGTAGGAGATGGTGGAAGCGTTGGATGCGGGTCTTACGCTATGTTACACGGGTTACCCCAAGACCCAACACAGGCACCACCACCGTCCAGTTACACGTAAGGTCCACCACCACGAACTGAACTACATGCGAGAATGTTACGGTGGTTCACACCACTGAGCACAAGAACAGAGAGGCTGTTATGGCCGTGTCAAGAACTCTACTGGACACTGTAGTCGACTCTCACCAAGGGAATGACGCCATAGCAATGACAGGCATACAAATGTGTGTGCATATTACGTCATACCATTTTGCAAGAGCAATCGCGTTGCATACAATACTCATTGCGTTCTCTTCTCGATAGTCAGGTATTCAGCCAATAACATTATGTGTATATATATATATATATATATATATATATATATATATATATATATATCACAGTTTCCCGGGTTAGCTAGGCAGCGCTAGGAACAGACGAAGAAAGGACACATCCGCTCACTTCCGTTCTCTGTCATGTGCAATGCACCAAATGCACATGGACAACCAGACCCCACAGATCTTTTGTATGGTTTACCCCGGACGCTTCATACCCACGTTCAGTCCATTGACAGCGCGTCGGCCCTAGTATACCACATTGTTCTAGAGTTCTCTATCCCGTGCACGCTCCACAGGTCGTCTAGTCACTCCCGTCCTATGACTAACATACAAGACAACACCAAGACCTTACGTGCTGGTTGTTGACGTTCCCTCTAGCTGCAAAAGCTTTGAGACTCATCTCAGTCTTATGTGATGATGTCTCTTGCAATGTCCTCACTTCTTACTCTTTGAACAATGACTAAAGTATAGCAATAAGGTTTAAGTGTTTCTTAAATTCGTGTTTCGCGAATTCATCGCTGCTCTTTCTCTATAATATCACTAGTACCAATGTGACAATGCTGTTAGCGTGACAATACAGGCAAATAATATATTCACTGTTATGTACTGCAAACGCGAACTTTAAACATAGGGCCCCAAACTACAAGCCTGTGGGAGCAGATGTGTCCGGAATAAATTAGCATTACAAGCAGTTAGAACGCAGTCGAGTAGTAATCCCACCAAGAGGCTCTCTCTCTCTCTCTCTCTCTCTCTCTCTCTCTCTCTCTCTCTCTCTCTCTCTCTCTCTCTCTCTCTCTCTCTGTGTTGGCACTGCAGGAACAAGACCCGACCATGTAGGCGAGCGAGGCTAGACCGACCAATGACACTTCCCTAACTTTGCCCATCCCAAAATGCTGTCTGAGAGGAAGCGAGAGATTCGCCTCAGTGCAAAATGATATCACATACCCTAAAACCGGGGGCTTTTCTGCATTTTTGTGGCGTTCTGTAGGCGATCGAAAAGGGAAAAAAGAGTGCGAGAAAAGAGTTTGAATCCATAAGTTTGCGAGTACTAAAAGAAAGCGAGATAGAAGAGAGGAAGAGAGAAAGCATTAATTTACCTTCGTGGGTATTCCACGCTGACTTCTATAAGGCTGATGATGCGAGAAACGGCCTATGGAATGAGAAGGCAATTGAGCGAATCCATACTTGACAGGAATGGCAACAAACAGCCCAATGCTGGGAAAAGTTTTGGGAACTCGAGAGTCAGCTGACGTCAGGGGCTTATTGTGCTGCTTGCATATCTGACTCCAGCCTTGTGTGAAACCGATATTACTGTGAACGAAGTTAAGGTAATGTCCCAAAGTTGTTGGAGAACGATATTGTATTGAGGAAAATATGGATAACCCTTTGTTCTTTATAACTCTGTTTTACATACAGATGCCAAGATACGCGTACACATGCTCTCGTACTCACGTATTTCCGTGTATATATATATATATATATATATATATATATATATATATATATATATATATATATATATTTTTTTTTATACCTCATCGCTGTCTCCCGCGGTTGCGAGGTAGCGCAAGGATTATATATATATATATATATATATATATATATATATATATATATATATATATATATATATATAATCTAATTGTGTTATCGAAGTGCGTATATATATATAAGTTTCAAGTATGAGCTAGCCTAAGTTTGTTCAGGTTAGGGTAAGGTTAGGAAAGAAAAGATACGCATTTTTGATATGGAATGTGCCTAAATATGCGTATTCACACGAGACCTATTGTCTGTGTAGTGTGGTTCCGTCACCCTCACCGACCTCTGTTGCTGACCTTGCGGATGGATGCTAATCATCTGTGTTCTTTTCCTCTGACTAGTTTTTGTGTGATATGATTGTGTGTTTCACTTCAAAACGTGTGGCGATTGCGTGAATTCTTGTTTCGATTTTAAGCCGTCAATCATGTAGAGGTTCTTTTAAACGATACTGCAAATTGCAATTTTGTTACGAAATTCTTTATGCTGTTTCATTTAACATGCTCGTGTTTAATTTATCGCGTGGTTCTGAATTATTACTTAGGTTTTAAGTGCTCTTCCTCTCAAACAAATGTCATTCTTTTTAAATTCCTGAAAACGTGTAATTAGTGTCATCATATTAGAGGGAAAGAGTTTAACTTTCACTAGGCAGCATTTTGTGTGGTGATTGTGACTACCTCTTTTTCTAGTCACAGTCAACTGGTTGTATATAATATGATTAACTTAGCGATATTAAGATACACACACACACACAAAAAGAATCTTTCCATATGTAACGCGGTTCTTCCCTTCTGCTCACTGTCATTGGATTCCAAACATACAGATGGACCTTCGATTTCCACACACATCAGAATCATTCCTCCCCAGGTTCACTTCAACCCTGCCACACACGAGGATCCTCACACACACCCACACGACAACCTTTTCCTTGCTACTCAACCTCCCAAAGACGAGTTTGAACGAAAGCTATAGCTTATCTACCATTCCATTTTCTTGTTCGTCTCCTTAGCGCTTCAGACGGGAGGTTTTTGGACCAAATAAGCCCAGAAAATTTGGGAAAATGGAGACTTTCTGGTCAAAGTTGGAAAACAGGAGATTGTGTATGTCTTTCTCAGCTAGAGATTAAAAAAATTTACGTGGCTCATGATGCATGATAGTCACCTGATCGTCAACCACTATGATTTTGATCATCACTACGTATTAGAAAGGTTCTTCGTAATGGCTACTCTACATGAATGCAAAATCTGTTTCAGTAACTACTGCGACAAGATGAAGTCAAACGGCGATTTTGCTTGTTTTCGCTCGTATGTAGACACGGTACGTTAGCCCTTAATGCTCAGTTTAAGAAGTATATAAAAACTTTATGTCTCCTCTTGCATAAATTTTGCAATGAAGAAGCAATCTCCCGAGAAACAGTCAGAAATCTGTTTATAAAATTTCTCCCGGCATGGCTCCCACTTTTTCCAAGGGGAAAACATTAAAGTTTGTCAAATCCACTCCAAACTTCTTTCTTTGACGATTAAAACTTTTGACATAGCTGCATCTCAGGGTGGCTGCAGCTACAGCACAAGTAAAACACTCTGGCACATTTGTTCTCGTGACGAATTGCAGTCCTGGGTCTGTCTCGGATGAGCTAAGAAAAGTAGTAGCCTGACGGAAGATGCCAAGTCCCTAAGATGCCTCAACCACGCCGGCAGCCAACTCCAGAAGGAGAGTAAAGGATCTTCAAGCGCCATAATATAAATGCCTTTGTAGATACCGGGTATAGGAGCAGGAAAAGTTCCCCTTGTGAGGCCCAAGAGCAAAAGATGGTCGAGCTCCGGAATGTCAACAACTCCCTTTGATCTCTTTTATGTCTGGAGCGATGTCTCTCGACTAACATCCAGCGTCTGGACTGGATTCTTTTGAGTAAAGGTATTCTACGTCACCCATCGCTCCGTCACAAGGTGTTCTTCTCGATTTTCTACACGTTTGGTGCTTTATGAAAATCTTTTATAAGACGTTGATCATAATGTTTCCACCAAACAAACCTTCTGGTTAGTTTTATCATAATCGTGATCGCCAAACCGTCCACTTGTATCACAAAAGTAAGGGAGAGAATCAAATACTGTCTAGATCCTCCTTACATCAATTACAAAGCCGAAGCCATTCGTAGTTTTCTATAGCTCTATTAACACCAGTAATTTTGCAATCTTAGAAAATGTTGCACAACATTTTATATCCACTTCACCAACCGCATCATCTCTATATCGAGATCCTGTAATATTTGTAGGCAAATACTAACTTTGATCTGTTAACTCTATATTTTTTCATCTTTTTTTCGTCTGTCTCAGAAGTGACCACTGCTATCTATTGCAGGATCGCCGAAGCCGCCTTCCACTGGCCTTCTTACCTCTGGTGGGAATCTTCGGACGCCATCAATCCTGACCGAACGCCCGAGAGCCTTTTTTTTTTTTGGTCCTGCTGAAGAGCAGGAGCGAACCCTCAGCTGCCATCCATCGTCGCGCTGACGGGAAATTGGACGTTTTGTAGACGTCGCAGAATGTAAGACGCAGCAGCGCCGGCTCCGTGGCCGAAACCTTCACTTATCTTGCATTTTAAGCAAAAAAAAAAAAAGAGAAACCAACCCAGTTAGTATTTTCGGCTAAATGTCCTCCAGTATTATCTACGAAAGGAAAACCTAAAAGCTCCTTTCTGCTCAAGAGTGATAATTAATTAGTTCGGCTTATATGAGGAGAACATCAAGGAATGGTCGTTGCCGATACCATCTTCTGTCTGGGTGAGATGTTACTACAGAAGGCCCGTTGGCTCATATCTAGGCTATCTATTATGAGCTTTGCTTACACCTATATCTAGGTGGATGAGTTTGGTACAGAACAGCAAAAATGCCAAGAGCCGTACACCACTAATGATAGCAGAGCAAAATGGTAGACACTGCGTTGTATTGCCTTCAGAAGATGGAGTTGTACTGTTAAAGCCTTCTGCTATGTAGAAAGTGCTAGGTGCAAGCAGTATGTTAAGAAAGCTCTACTTGACGCAGGCGGTAGGACACATCGTGTCATGATAGATATTACGACTTGCAGAGAGCTGTAAATATCATGGAGTAACATCTCAAACTTACAGATACGACAAGATTTGAATTTGGAGCTGAATAACTGATATCAAACAAGATATATAGATTGGTATAATGAAAGGTGATGATGAAGGAATCTGAATAAAATGAATACACCATGAATAATGTTCCCTGAAATGGGAGAATACTAATAAAGAAAGGAGATAAGATAGAGAAGTAAAAGTACGATGCAGCGAAAGAGTTAAGACAGAGATGCGACAGCAAAGTGTGACGGAGGGTGAGGTCTGGCACGCTACGAGACCCGGTTACGATCTGAACCAGCCTCTTGCGGGCGTACCACGGCAGAACTTCGCCCACTCACGGCCGTAAGCCAAAACTCGGCTAACCATTTTACAAGAAATTAAAACTTTATTGCACGAAAAATTGTCTGCCAGTGTTGTATTTCAAGGTTGATTTTATTTAATTATAAAAAGGACCCTTACACCCAGCTTGGGTCTCTACTGAAGGAGGGAAGAAGAAAAAAAAGTGATAAGAAATGGCGAGAAAACAGAAATCTTTCCTCGTCTAATGATCCCCCGGGAATTTCTCGAGGGAAAGATACTTAGCTTTGTTAGCTGACATTCAGGGGGAAATGAGCAAAGTACCACTAGCCTGGAGCCTTGCCACATATCACGGAACAGAACACCCGCGAGGCTCCTGGGAAATGGGGAGTCCAGATGGGTACTGTGCAGCTGTTTGTGGCAAAACTCATTGATATTTTCTTATTCTTAAGTGAATTCAAAGTAAATAAGCGTGTTATTAACAAGATTAACTCTCTTCAGGCTTCTAAGTGTCTCGTCGTCTTCAACAGATGATGATGATGAAGGAAAGGGGACGGCGTTAAGACTCGACTCTTAAAGAACCTCCCATCACTCCAGTTCCCGTGTTTGGCACCCCCCCCCCCCACTCCCTTTCCTACGTCTCCTCCCAACAGCGTCTTCGACTTGGCTGACGTGAAGCGTTGATGGGAAGGATTCAATCACCTCTAGATCAGGTACGAGACATATGTCACTTGTGTGTGGGCTCTTCAAAGCCTCCGAGGAACCAACAGACATCAATGGAATACTGTGGAGTTTATTAGAGGCTGGTGGTGTCCCAACTCTCTCTCTCTCTCTCTCTCTCTCTCTCTCTCTCTCTCTCTCTCTCTCTCTCTGATATCTCTACCTTCAATGGTCACGCTGGACTCATCTCATAGCTACAGATAAAGGGATGCTGCCGCTTCTGACTCCAAGGGAGATGAATTCTCTTTGCCATAAGAGGGAAAGCATCATACTTGTCCTCAGCTTCGACAGCACGTTACAGAGTGGGACTGGGAACGTGTTGGGTGCATGGTACACTAGTAGAGGAGAGCTCCTGGATGTGTGGTGTTGAAAATGAATCTCTCCCGCACACGCGCACACACACACACATGCATTATATTAATCAGTTATTCATGGAAAATGTGTGCTTGTGTGTGTAATATTGATGATAATAATAATGATAATAATGATAATTATTTTTATTATTAATAATGAACGGTTTATTGGACTTTGGCAGCCATTTGACTGAAAATGCAGTTGAGATATTACAGACATTACAGAACTGGGAGGTCAACACTGACTACTTAAATAACGACAAAAAATGATAAAAAGTTAAGGAAGGCTGGATAATACCACACTTTCAACAAGCAGACGATTAAAGGTACTTCTACATAGTGAGAGTGACAGATATAGAAGAGGATTTAAGGAGTAAATACTGTGGTTTACACATTATGCCCTTGGTGGTAATTCCCTGAACATTGCAGTAATATAGTTATATAGTAGTTGACATACAGTAGTAAGTGTGTGTGTGTTCATTAACGTACTCGCGTTTGTATATATGTACATGGATAAGCGTTACGTTCATTTCTTTTATTCTTCGACCGTCCAACACGTCCAACAAAAGATGATACAGCCATACAAACGATCAAGAAATTGCTTCTCCCTCTAACATTTGGAATATCTCTCTCGTAAGTTATACCTCTGCACACTCACTCACACACAAAATGAAATAAAGGTTTTTAGTAGAAGTATCTTGAGGCGAAATCTTATAAGTTCCCAAAATTCCACTTTTCTCCGAGTCAAGAATGCTTCAGCTGTCTTCAAGTTTGTGAAAGTTATTACAAACTCTCTCTCTCTCTCTCTCTCTCTCTCTCTCTCTCTCTCTCTCTCTCTCTCTCTCTCTCTGTTCTAACTTCAGAAATCAGGGACGTTTCTGATATGTAACCACTATTATTGGTGTTAGTACGCCTGTATTTAACCGAGAACTTACGGTTCTGAATACATGCTGAGTTTATATGAAAACCTGAAATACCATTGTTACAGTTTTTGCAGTGATTAACCTACGCAGTTGAATAACGATTACAGCAGTTGATTAATAATTTAATTAATCATTTCTGTACAGTTACTTCAACAGACGGTACATTTCTAACCTATTTCACAATGTGTTGCAAGATATTTCAATTAATCATTGCAGCTTCAGTTCATGTTATCTGTAATTATCAAAGTGATATTGTTAATCTTCCGCTTACCAATATTACTTTGTTATACTGCATCCCCTGAAGTTGGAATATGTGATGCTAACTATTTTATCTACCTTGTCATAATCTATATTACGTTCAGATTTACATGACAAAGCGAAGGATCTATTGCATTACTAAAATGTTCTTATATATGATACCCATATTTTTATCTTGTTCATCTGAACACTGTTTTTGAGCAATATAACACCATACTTTGGAAATTTAAAAGAAACAGGTTAATGTAAGAAGTAATTTGTACACAAGGGGCATGGAAGAAATTGCGTCGCCCTCTTTGACATTTGGAATAGCATCGTTCTCTTGAATTATACATCTGTTCACACACACACACACACACACACACACACACACACACACACACACCTTCAGGGACCCTGACAGTTGATAGTAGTAGAGTCAAAATAACCAGCAAACTAACTGCCTTGCAAGGGCGCTGTATATGGAATATGTATATGGACTGCAAATTCGACTACCTTCCAAGTGGACTTTGTTAGACACGATTCGAGCCTCCACCATGAAAAAGGTAAGAAATTGATGGTTTTTAAGTAAGCTTATCATTCCATAAGGATAAAGCCCAAATTACTATTCATCTAGTCAATGTTCAGAGCCTTCCATACATCCGTACATCATGTGCAACCATAGTACAAGAAATGGATGTTTGATACTCATTGCTACATATTCCTCCTTGTTCATTAATAACCGGGAAACTGTTCTGCGACAGACGAACACTGAACGAACTGGGAATTTCTCTAAATGATCTTATTTTGGAAACGAACGCAAGGGTTTCACGATTGTATAAATCCTTGAATGATTACCGTAAAACTTAAACAGTGGTAGAAAAAAATCGAAAAAATATTCTTATGTAATTTATGTTTACTCAGATGGTGTAGAAGACCATAATGCGCTCTATATCCGACATAATTTTCACCAATTATTGGAACGTGTTGTGTTGTTGATGAGGAACACATCATGCTAATCAAACCATATTTCACAAATCACTACAGGAACATAAATGTGAACTGAAGTAACCATTGCGCTTATCAACATCATTCAAGATTTTCTGGTTTATTATATATATATATATATATATATATATATATATATATATATATATATATATATATATATATATATATATATATATATATATATATATATATAAAGTTTCTCACGAGGGAAATTGTATGCACTTTGCATCTCAAAGAAATTCACGTTCTCCTTATAAAACGTAGCAGCAGGTCTGAAGGCAGTCCTGGACTCGGAAGCGCTGTACTTAAGGTGTTTTCATTAAATGTTTCTGAGAAATTCCAAAGGAAAATGTTCCTCTTATGCTTAAGCAAACAGAGAGAGAGAGAGCCAGCCCCCTCGCTCGCTATCACGATGCGCGATGAGAAAGATTTTCGTTTCAATGTTTATGTGCATATATATATATATATATATATATATATATATATATATATATTTTGGTCTATTCCGCAATTCCTATGAATACTTAAACATGTGCCATAGTTTTGCATATTGTGTGTATGTGTGTGTGTGTGTGTGCGCGCACAACCAGTTGCATGTTCAAGTATTCCTAGAGTTGTATCCCAAACTGAATCTTTCTTTTCCTCGATGCGAAATAAGTAGATGATGTAACTCAAGAAACGAAAAGTTATTTCTTAAACGCAAACCAGAGGAAAAACTTAATCTAATAAGAAAGTGACTCACTTGATTATGTAGTATTACCACAAAGAACACGAGAGATTCATACGTATTCTTTAAGAAACGCTCAGTACGAAGTCTGCTAAAGAATATATATATATATATATATATATATATATATATATATATATATATATATATATATATATATATACACACACAATGTGAAGGCTTTCCATTAAAAGTAAAGACGATCTACCGATTCGAAACGAACTATTGTATTCCTCGTCCACACAGTATCAGATCCCTTGAAACAGAATTCACTCGCGGCATTTCGCTAGTTCCCAAAAGTCTCGTCAGCCTGAAACATGCGAGAAAAAAAATCTAGTTGGCAAATGTTGCAATTACATGCAAATCTTTGTTGCTTGTCAGCGGTACGTTAAACATTCCATGATGTGCCCTTCCAAATTGGATGTCAAACTCTTCTCTAAAGTACTGGATTTGTGTGTGGAAACGATTCCCCTGTTCGGCAGGTGATATATGTCTATATATCAATCTTTCCTTCTGCATGTACACACACACACACAAACTAATACATATATACACACACACTATATATATATATATATATATATATATATATATATGTGTGTGTGTGTGTGTGTGTTGTCGACAAGGTGTATGAAGGGTCAGGTTGTTGACCTGTTAAAACGATTAATACCCCATGGGTGATCACACGGTACAAGGGCGTCCCTGAATCTTTCCTTTGAACAGCGCGAGTTAAAGAAACTCGTTTCTGAAGAAATTTTCCCCAGGAAATACGTCGAAAGACATGAAAGGCATGGATTAAGAAACAGTCTAATGACAGACTAATGGCATGCAGGTAAAGCTGGTAATCTTAGTTGGATTACTGATAGCCATGAGCCATCATATCTTCCCCGCTGGGCCATACTTGGGTCCATTATACCCGCGTAAACGCTTCTAATCAATATCTCGAAGCAATTCTTTTTAATCATGTCTTTTGTTACATCTTTATTGCACTCATAAAATCATCTTCATCACGGAAGATTAATCAACCTTTTTCATAAAGATTTTCTTGCATAGATATATGCTGCCGAGGCATTTCTTTCTTTCTTCCTCACATCATAGGCTGTCCTGCACTTCAGCCTATATCAGGATGGACCTTGGTGGTGAAGTCCTGAAGTGACCTCAGGGGAACTCTTCGCCATTGGGGTCTCTAGCGAACATAGGTAAAGACGAGGCTTTATTCACTTCAGATTTAAGAAGCAGTCTACGCCACTTTGCGAACCAGTCGTGGTCGATTGCCTCCAGCAGCATTTGTTTCCGAACCAGATCACACAAGTTCGAACCCAGACCTCGTCTTGATTATATAAGGAACTCTTCTCCTAGCCAAGGTCACGAATTCGTTAGCCTTGAGGGTTTCGGAGGCTTTTTTTTTTTTTTTCTTACGCTGAGCCGAGCAAATCATCCCCATGTGTGGTATATACCGTCATGCCGACCCTCCTTGGGAGGTCTTCCAAGATCTGTAGGAAGGGGAGATTAAGACGTATGGAACATCCTGGTCAAAGGACATGTTGGTATAGAGACGACTCAGTGTCAGTCTGGTGATACCAACACGTCCATGTACACGGTGGCCTTGATTTCATCTTTATTATGGCTACACAGTTTGTACTGGATGAGGAATCGTTCAGATATTGAATATTGTGATGTGTCCTTTCAGTTGCAGCAAATTACATCATGGCGTCTAACTTCACTAAGGATGATTTGAAAATTAATAAAGATGACTTACATAATTCTCGTCGATCCACAGAGAACAAAATATGTTCAAAGAAAACAAATCTTTTATCAAACAAAAGGCGAACGTGTTCTTATCTGATAAACATTTTTACTAAACGTAGACAAACTCGAATATGAAATGAAGAAACTGAGTCTCTGGGAATATAAAAGAATCCGTTGCGGAAATCAGACGTAATAACGTATTTGTGCATAATAACTAAACCTCTTGATTTCTCCTCCCACTGTGAGATGAAGGTTTAATGTCATGAACACCGCCTGATTAAAGGTATTAGATCACATTGATCCTCTGAATGACGGCTAACGATTGACAAATGTCCCATGGGGGTAGCGGAGTCGGTATCTGTACTGGACTACAAGAGGTGAAACTGATGACTACAAATGTTCATTTATAGGGAATCCCCCACCACCCATCTCTCTCTCTCTCTCTCCTAAGGTGAGAGATACATTGATGCTACAAAGACGAAAGCCATCAAATGTCGAAAAAAAACTTGCACAGGTTACCTAAAAGAATATGAGGGACAGAATAAATCTCAAGATGTATTGACGAAACGGTGTAACAGGATCCCTCAGACTTAGGGTAGGTGAAGAGAGAGATGTTACTCAGGGTTATTGTGGGCAGGATGATGTAGTTCGGTTTAAGGTTATTAGGAAACCGTGAAAATGTCGAGATGAATCTCCCGCAAATAATCAGCTGAAGGAAATAAGATTACGTATATCAGTGACCTGAGAGAGAGAGAGAGAGAGAGAGAGAGAGAGAGAGAGAGAGAGAGAGAGAGAGAGAGAGAGAGAGAGAGAGAGAGATTCTTTCGTAGAGCTGATGATGTTAAGCAGGACATGCCTAGGGGTTGAAGAGGAGGCATATTAAGAGCCGTGTTATTAATTACATGATAACGAGGCCACAGTAAATCCAGCCGTGGCCAGCGCCGAGGCAATAAATACAGCCTCAGGTGATGAATGGGCGCAACACACACTATAACCAACTGGTGTTTTAACCTTTACATGACGCCATTGCATAGCTGTGATGTACGCCTGTTGTATCAAACGTTTCGCTGCGTGGGATGAGGTTATAGCTTCTGAATGGGAGGTTGTTGTTAGTCAATCTCCGTTATTTGTATCATCATTTTCCCCTCTATTTCGACGAAGGGAGGGAATTCTATTTGACCTATAGCTTGACAATGCTATATTGTCGTGGATTAGGCATTTTGCAGGATGCCGATTGTAAGGGGGTCATGTTATTATGGTTATTTTCTGTCATCAGCTTGCTACCAACACCCATTTTTCATATGAATTCCTCTTTATATATATATATATATATATATATATATATATATATATATATATATACCACAGCTACGGTCTTGGTTTAGTTGATGGTAAAGTGGTTGGCGGTAGTTCAGCTCTGAAGGTTAAGGGTGTTCTGTGGGGTTGTTTGATCGAGAGATCAGTTTTGAACGCTGACATCAATGGTAGAGTCATCAAGGTACTTTCACCAGTCTTCTACTTTGCCAGTAATAGACCTAATTACACCCCATCCTCATCCTCTCTCTCTCTCTCTCTCTCTCTCTCTCTCTCTCTCTCTCTCTCTCTCTCTCTCTCTCTCTCTCGCGTGTGTTAAACTCCAGTTATCAGGGTTCTCACTGCATTAAAGGCCTTCAGAAAATGAACGATTCTCCAGCGTGCTCCAGGCAATGCGGTATCCGCCCCAGCCCGCTGGTATATCAGCGGAAATTCAGTCTAATATTTTCATTCCAGGTGACTGAGCTTTTCATCACAGTACTTAGGCGTCCAACCAAGCGTGCTTCTCAGCCCGAGATGGAAGTCGCTCGTTCGAGGGGAATCATATATTAATCCAGTACCACAAACGAGAATGATAATGAGGCTTTATTGAATAGTGAGGCAACGCAGCTTTGCTGCGATGCGACTCAAAATTGATACATCCCTCGGCGAGCTCTGGAACCGTTTCTAATTATTTTTCGAATGTAGTCGGGATCAGGAGGTCTGCCTTGGGTATTGGAGGTGAACATATTCCAGCAAACAATGAGGGTTTTAGTGAACAAGATGGTTCAAGAATATGGGTCTTGCCAATTGTTTTAATGATACTCGGGATTAGTTTGATAATGAAAATGAAGATAACAGTAATGACTGAATGATTGTATCGTACCTTCGTGTTCCCCTCAACAACGACCACCACCATAATCACCACCAACCACCATCATCTACGCCTCCAACTAGCCACCGCCCGTGACCACACTGGTGGCAGGAAGGTTGGCTCATGGTCATTCTTATTTATGTATAAACTTGGCGTTGAGAGCACGGAGGAAGCTGGCTACATAACTCACTCGGGAGGGACGCTTGACAAGCCCTAGCGAGAGTATGGCATTGGTAAATGATACTCTCTTACCTCTCGGTGCTTGACAAGGGGGGAAAAAAGAAGCGTTTTAAGTAACAATGTTCCTGAAAGATTCTGGTGTTGGTAAATTATGTTCGGCTACCTCTCGTGCTCTCATTAGGCTCTGAGCATTTTGGGTAATGATGCCCCAAAGAGTATAAAATTGCTTTCCTCTAACAGGGTGGGAGTGGAACAAGGAGTACCAATGAGTAATTGCAATGAATTATTGGCAAAAGGTTTGAGGTCGCGCGTAGCAGGAAAATCTAAATTTAAGGATAATGAATCATGGGAGTTCTTATAGAAGAGCGTGCGTTTGAGGAGTATGTGTCACCAAGCCAATTTTAGGAAAAGAAAAAGAAGAAACAGTAAAATGGCCCTAGGAGTGGAATTTGACAGCAACTGTGGTTCTAGCTAGCTCACTACGTTTCCATCACCATTTCCCTCCCGAGACTAAGCCAGTGGTACGTCCTTCTCGGTGGCTGCCTCCCACCTACTGCTTGAGAGAGAGAGAGAGAGAGAGAGAGAGAGAGAGAGAGAGAGAGAGAGAGAGAGAGAGAGAGAGAGAGAGGATGGTGCGAGATTAACCGCGGGTACACACTGCTGCTAAAATGCAATATGCTGGGCCATGAGACGATAGGGAGATGGAATGACTATGGTGCTGAAGCCTTGCTTCATAGACTGGCTGGCTCGAATAGAGGAAATGACCGACTTATTACACTGTGGAAACAATAGAGGAAATGATCGACTATTACACTGTGGAAACAATAATGATAATTTTCCTCATGTCTGATCTCGGTTTATGCTCTCAAGCCAGGTCGGACTAAGGTGGAAGATGAATCCTTTCGAGAACACGTGGACCTCTGGTAAATGCACTTGAAATTCATGTATATGTGAATATTATCTGTACCAAATTCTCAGATATGAAAAGGAGATAACGGTAAGACCTTGTGATGTACTATAGAGCGTCTATCGACAGGGGAGGGAGAATTATAAACATGTATTTCAGTAAATACAAACGAATTCTAAGTGGAGCCATCTGACAACCAGACAAATCTAGGGACAAATGTACACAGACGACATTAATGCCAATCGAGGTGGATGAATGTGGCAAGGTAGAGTACAGTGGTAAGAGCACACACAGAGGAGAGAGAGAGAGAGAGAGAGAGAGAGAGAGAGAGAGAGAGAGAGAGAGAGAGAGAGAGAGAGAGAAGAGAGAGAGCAGAGATGGCCCGTGGAGAGAAGTGATGTAAGAGTACGTGAGGCGGAGGACAGTTATTCGATGGGGAAGGAAAACTGCCGAGTTTAGGACGCTTCCCTCAGGGAAAGGAACAGCTGAGGCAGAATAGATTTTTTCTCTCCTATACGTTAGCAGAGTTAGCAATGGTAACCGAATACCTTAATTAAACCCACCTGATTTACTATATATATATATGTATATATATATATATATATATATATATATATATATATATATATATATATATATATATATACACACATATAATGTGTGTGTGTGTGTGCGCGCGCCATGTACCCAATTTATCGACTAGTCCTAAAGAGAGGACGAAAAGCTAGGTGAACTGCGGGAGAACCACCCCCGCCTATGACACGAACCGGGGCAGACCCTTGAGTGAATTCACAGTTCAGTGCTACTTACCGTTACACTATGGATGCTCATGATGGCATAGTCCATGTGGCAAGAGAGACAAGTTGTTGAGCAGGAGGAAGTAACGGGTAAAGGACGAACAGCGAACAGGAAGTCAGGAATGAAGGAATGAGGAAGGTAGAAGAGGAAATTACCATAATAAAAGAAAAAAAAGACGGGTTGAAAAATAAAAATGTGAATATAAAACCACAGCGAGGAAAGTCCAGCAGGCGGGCGGTGGGTTGGGTTGAAGGTGATGCAAAGAGAGAAGGGATCGATAAGCTTGTTTTCCCGCTGGTAAGAAGAACTCTAACAAGGATGACGATTGACGTCATAATGCCTGGGAACTTTAAGAACGTTGGGGAGAATCCTGTTAGCTGATCTGGAGGAAGCCAGGTGGATATGGAGATATTGTTCGCCCTCACACATAAACAGTAGTAAGAATCAACCGAGGATACTAAACAAATGATAAGACTGGTTCAGAAACTATCCTGATGCAGAAAATGCCGCCAATTTATCCATTTATATATGAAGGATGTGAAGCATTGAGAGTACAGCCATGATGATCATTGTTATCCCTATTTGGACCAATCAGGCACAAGTGTTTACCTTTACTACAGGCAAGAGAGGGATTTGACAGAGCATCTAACGCCTCGCCACTCACAAGCTGCCATCCTCCCCTCACACTCTCCCACCCTCACTCTTCACGGTCACTTACTCTCCCCTCATGTCCACCTCCCCTTCTATCACAGCTCCCTACCCTCCCCTCACATTCACTTCTACACTCACAGATACTGTTGTCTTTACTCACAACCGCTGTCTGTCTTTCCCTCCCATCATCATGTTCATCTGTCCACCTTTCATTATATATATATACATATATATATATATATATATATATATATATATATATATATATATATATATACACACACACACACACGAGAGGTTCAGGGGATGTCTTTGTTGTAACATTCTATTCGTCCCTGGACAAGACGCTTCCGGAAGATAACTAAAGAGCTTAAATGTAAGAATTCGAATGAAATTTGGTGCGTTGGTTCACTGTATAGGTACAATGAACCTTATCAGTCTTAGTATCAGTTCGTGTAACATCAGAGGTTTACAATTCAGTCTACAAGTTCAGACACCCTTCTGTTGGATCAGCTAACACTAAATCCTCTGAGCTGGACCCTACTTTCACTTCAGTTCCTCTTCCCTCTCCAGTTTTTGTCCAAAGTTGCCCACACCAACACCACACTGCAATTTGTCTCCAGCTTCTTCAGGCGTGAAATCAATGGCGAAAAGTATTTTTTAAAAAGTGGAGAAAACTATATAAAAAGTTATTTCTTGCCGTTAGCTACTCTTGATTTTTGTGACGTGTTTATGTAACAAATATCTGTATTGTGGAAATAACTAATGTACTTTATATTATATTATATATATATATATATATATATATATATATATATATACAATCGGGAATAACTTCATCCATTCAAAAGTTCACTCATTGCATCTGTCCAGCTCCTTCCTAATGTATCCCCTCTGATCGAGTGTGTATATATATATATATATATATATATATATATATATATATATATATATATATATATATACACACACCATTCGGAGATCTTTTCTTGATCTTGTCCTCCTCATCCTTCTGTTCCTCACGCACCAGATTCACGAATCCTTGATGCCAGGTCGGACCCAACCTAACCCCTGTACCTCGAGATATACGAAGACGACGTTCCTCTATTATTTTCATGTTCCCAGTGCGAGGCAAGCGGCGGGCATAGTGTTGTGGACCATTTGGTTGTGTATGATTGATACCGTTTGACCGACCGATGGTAAATACGATTTTTTTTCGATTAAATAGAGATTGTAAAGTGATGCTACGGCGGTCAAAGACGAATTGTTACAAAAATGATCATGTTTTGAACCCAGTCCTTCTTCAGCTGTATTTGCTAATACATTACAGAGTTTGTGTGGTTAAATTCTCTGCATCACTGATAGATAAAGTCGAAACTTCGAAGAAGTGTGAGATATTCTGGTGGTCACAAATTAAATGTTCAAAAGACTGTCTTATCAACGTAATTCCACTTCCCGATCCTTTACTTTCATAAATAAAAAGGAAGACACGAATGTTTTCGTCTGTATCAGCTTGGTACAGCACTGCAGTTACAATAACTCTGTATTCACTTGCCACCAATTCCGCACACAGATGGGACATTCATGTCGTACCACTGAGCCAATCTGTAGTTAACAACTATTTTTACTCTCTATAACTTTATACAAAAGGGCAATCACTGCTATCATCCAATCGTCTGGCACATGACCGTTCTCCCATACTACCATACAATCCCTATATCCAACCGACTGTTTCTTCACCGACCCATTCACATCCACCACAACTCTCCATAGGGTGTTTCCTTGTCCAGTCTGGCCAGCTGTTATTCGATAAAAATTGTCCAAGTTTTTCAGGGTTGGACTGAGGCTATAACGATCTTCGCTTAAAAGACTTTTTCGCACTGTAAACTACCATAATGCGTGCTGTTGATTGCTTGTCTTTGTATTAATCAACATTTCAGTCTTTACCTGTATACGTATATATGGCTCCGAAAGATACCTCAGTCAATATAACATTTTATTGAACAATCTCCTCCGGTACCAAGCTTGTGGTGAGAAAACAAAATTTATTAACGAAATACTGACTTGTAGATGGGGTCAATTTAACATTTTTTCTTTTGTGCGTGTGTGTGTGTGTGTGTGTGTGTGTGTGTGTATAGGACACTAAACGCAACCAAATTCGTTAACAGAGATTTATATAAAAAGATAAAATCGTAAGCTCGTTGACCTTTTCAACCTGATTTTACATATCAAATGCAGAACGACCAGAAATATTCTAATATCTTAACCCATTTATCCCTACAACACTTTAACCTGTGGAGTGGCTTAACTGTGGGATAGTGTCCAGGTTAGTGAGTACTATGAACATCTATGGACGGCGGGGGCTCAGGTGAGAGACATCGAAGTCCCCTACGGAACCTCCCTCTTTCAGGCCAGTGGATGCTTGAAGCCTCGTCCGTGAGGTGAAGCCTCACGGCTTCTCTGAAGAGGAAAGGTCGAGAGGCACAGAAGTGGAAACCGAAGAGTTTTCGCAAGTTGGGATTTGATGTGGATAATGAAAATATTTGTCGATGCTTTGAAGGCACCTTTTGCTGGCTTTTATATTTTTGGACGTATGTTTTCGTCTGTCACAGAGTCTGCTGCTGGCATTGCTTCTTCGGTCGGTCAGAGAGACAACTGTATGAATATATCGCATACGAAACATGACCAGCGGTGTACCTCACCTAACCAATACACAGACCCGTCGACAGTGAATTTATCACAGGAGAAATGTTCTACAGAACTCTAGATATGGACACCATTACTTCACATACGACGCCTAGTAAAAGAAATTACTTTTCACGCTCATGCAAGCAGGGTAAGGGAATGCTTGACACATTCATGGAATATAGGGAAATATAAGAGAAACAATCGCGTAACAAAGGTGGATATCACCTAGTGACTAGCTGGCGACAACAGTAATCTTGAATATTCGTCAACTAAAACAAAAGAACAAGTGAGTTTGAAATACAGAAACGTTATATTATAAACTATCCCTTGACTATACCTGAGTCAATACTGAAGTACATTGTTGTGTCCCTGTAAATAACGAAAGGCATCTGAAATTTCGCTTATTTAGCCAATGAGAAATGTAAATAAAACAATCATCTGTCTTCGTTTAGCTCTCTCTCTCATATATATATATATATATATATATATATATATATATATATATATATATATATATATATATATATATAAGAGAGAGAGAGAGAGAGAGAGAGAGAGAGAGAGAGAGAGAAGGGGTAGGGGAAAAACGTTGCGAATAGATTAACTAAGTTGATGGCACACGTCTGCAAAACAAGAATTTGTTGAGACGGAACAATAGTATCCAGAATGGACTGCAAGTCTGGTTCACACTCTATTTCCACATGGAAAGTAGAGCAAACACCAGGCGTCAACTATTATGTGCTGGTGACCTACTAAATTTGGGCGCTCGACGTTTCTGTTACTCTAGGTTCTTTGTGAGGGAAATGAATTTCGCTTTTTAGAGGAAATGCTGAACAGAGAGCGACAGATGAGAGCCTTTTGAAGTGGATGGACGCATAGTATTTCCTGATTCGTGTACACATCGTATTTCAAATATATATATATTTTTTTCTTTTCATACATATTCGCCATTTCCCGCGTTAGCGAGGTAGCGTTAAGAACAGAAGACAGCCTTAGAGGTAATATCTTCATTTGGGCTCCTCCTCTGTTCCTTTTTTTGGAAAAAGTAAACCGGGAGGGGAGGATTTCCAGCCCCCCGATCCCTCCCCTTTTAGTCACCTTTTACGACACGCAGGGAATACATGGGAAGTATTCTTTTTCCCCTATCCCCAGGGATATATATATATATATATATATATATATTCTAGAACTTCCCTGACTGATGGCTGCCTACTCCCTACTGTCTAGAAGGACAGAGAGAAAGACAGAGGAGAACCTGGCTGTTATTTGCGTCCTCTCCCAGTAAGAACCTGACGGATCTGTTCAATCACTATCTTCACCCCTTCACTGCACATATGGTCGTAACTAGGTTAAGGCTAATGCTTCTTTAAGGGGCCCATTCCTTATCTTCTTTATAGGTGGCATTTTATGATGATAATGTCCTTGATGCTTATACTTCTCATCTAATGGCCGTAAGTTTTATAACTCTTAATTCAATTTCAGGAAAGATAACTTATGATAAGTGGGTTCGAAGACTAACTTTCCTCTTGAAATTAATGGGATTAGACCCAGGTAAGTTGGACCCAGCGAGAGAGTTGACCGAGTTATGGAACCTATGGGGGAAAAGGGTCTTCATATTTTTTTTTTTTTTTTTTTTGAAAAAGTGGACTGTGAACAATGTGGAAGAGATAGGAAAGAGAGGAGAGTCACTTCACAGAGGGAGGGAAGGACGGGATAGGCTCCAGTGAAAGGGAAATTGTTGCGTTCTGGGATGTGGTATCAAGGAAAGGAGGATGTATTGTGAAGGAAGGAAGGAGGGAAGTGGGAGGAGGTATAAAAGCCAATGAATTAGGTTTACCACCGGCAACCTACTGGGAGAGGAGAACAAGTTGAAAAGAATGGAGAACACCTAAAGAAATCACAAAAAGGGTGACCATGAGATCATGATGCGGTCGGAGATATCATGGGCTGTGGAAACGAGGATTTCACGTGGCTGACGAGGGAGGGAAAAACGAGAAGAGAACCTGTGAATAGAGATGTATGGAGGAAGAATGAAGGAAAACTGGAAAGAGATCTTGCCGAAGCAAAGTCTCAGACGATTTTTCGAGTGAACATTCTCTACCTCGTAGCTAATAAGTAGATAAGGGAGTGAATTACCAAACATATAGATTACAAATGGAAAGAAATAATAATTGTGGTATAATCATAAAGAAAACTTATCTTTCTGGAGAAGCAAATGGAAGTAAGACAATTGATTAACAGATAATCTTAGGAAATTAGAAATTATTATGTCTAGAAATTACACTGGCTTGAAGAAGCTTTATTTCTACATTAGTATTTATGATAATCTTAGAAATGAAATCCACTAAAGTTATAGGCATACACAAAATTCCTATCGAAAAAAATTTCAAATATATATTTTATTAGACAACAAATTTGCATTCTCCAACGTGGGCATTGTTATGAAATATTTCGTGTCGCATCACAGGCGAATTAGGAACTCGTGCGAACAAACTGGCCTACACTCCACTGCATTTGCTTTGTCTTCCACTTGTTGTTCAGTATTGCCAAACATGTTGACCGTGAAAGTATGTACCCTGGACTATTTCTTTACACACACACACAGGACAGGAACAGTGGTAGGTGTCTTACAGAAGAGGGTATTAAGAACAGGCAAGGAAGTAAGAGACGAAAGCAAATCAAAAGAAAAATTACAGAACACATACAAGTATAGAGGCACTCACTTGTAAGCAGTTGTACAGAGGTCACTTCTCTACTTGTCCCTTGGATTCCCTTTTTCAACTAATCTCCAGGATGACTATAATATCAAGCGTTGCAGAGTATGGACCCTGGAACTTTCCCTATAACTGGTGGTCGTGTAAGAATCCTCCCTCCCTCTCTCTCTCTCTCTCTCTCTCTCTCTCTCTCTCTCTCTCTCTCTCTCTCTGACATTGGGTATGCTAAAGGCTTCCTCTCAGCGTCTATGTATTTTATTTTTCTCGCCGTTAGCTCGGTTTTTTTCTTCCCCCCACCGTCCTTTAGTTATCTCAGTCGACTAGGTTACTGGATTTTTTTTTGTTTTGTTTCCTCCCTCCCGCAGCTCAATTCTCATTCTGTGGCAAAGTATGGCTTAAAGACCGTAGCAGCTTTTGTTGGTGGACGCCCAAGAGCTGGAGTTAGAATGACACTAAAATGATAAGGGGTCAAGTCCTACTAGTCCTATAAACATCTTATGCTTAAGATAATTTTATAATCAACTTTAAGGACTAATCGTTCAATGAGAACCTATAGCTGCTGTCTGAGATAAGGGACACTGTATATCGCGAAGGATATATGTTCCTCAGAATTAAAAGTAAACGCATCACCGGTTCTTTACAGGTGTTCGGCTCAACTGATTGCAAATTACATTTACCTGTGAATTGTTCATGACTTATAAATTAAATAACACGATGAACACAAATGAAATTAAGTTAATCTAACTGTAGCGAGTCGGCTGCTGATTATGACAAGAACAAAGTGCATCAGGAAGGTCATAAGGTTATTCATAAGGTCAATCTGGATCACGCTGCTTTTCTTTGAATTTCGAATCATTTCACGATTTCCGTATGCGCGTGCGTCATGCTTTTTTACGCAGTGTGTGCGTTATACTGCGAGGGGCAGTACAACACTCATGATTTGTTGATGTGCTATTGTTTTTGAGTGCGTTTTTGTGTGCGTGGCTAGTTACCTATTTGTCTAAACACACACACACACGTGTGCTTATGTGTGCGTTTTTATACACTGAAAATACCATAATTTTCATCACCGTGACCTGTTTACTTTAACTTGTATTTTCTCTGAAAATTCACGATCCAACTTCTTTTTCAATTCTTTTATAGACTGTACTGCAAATGCAATCGGAGGTGTATCATGTGGTCTATCAAATGCATATATATATATATATATATATATATATATATATATATATATATATACACAACTTGTGAACATATTGAAACAAGTGTTTCAACCCTCGGCAGACACTGAATCAGCTTTGTCAGCGCTTGTCTCCCTTCCTCCGTGTCGCAAACCTTGAAATTTAAATGAATATTTGGCATGTTGAACAAAAGGAACACCACCTTTCGTGCCCAAGACTTATGACTTTTCACTGTCAAACTCATGGTTTTCGATAGTTGAATGTTACAACTACCATCTCTTTATACATATAAACCAACATTACTGCTGTTATCATTAATCTCGTTATTGATATCATTATCATCATCATCACTGAAGTGGCTCTCATCCAGAGATTATTCACCGATTCTCATGAAGATTATTCACCGACTCTGAGACTCTTAGACGCTCTACGTCCGTCTCTCATGCTTTGACTACGCCAAACTCTTATGCAAAGACTCTTGATTGATGGAGATCTTCGGCAGAATTTTTCCCCGGTCGTAACTCTACTGCGTCGCTCCCGAGACATCGCCATCCCACCCTCCCTGGAGTATAAACTCGCTATTCATGACCTCAGCTTCTTGACTCATGCTTCTCGATATTTTACCTCTCACGCAAAGGCTTTCGACAGTCTTAGCTTGTAGGTAGAGTCTGGCAGGGACCTCACCAGCGAGAAAACAGCACAGGATAACAGCAGAAGTGAGACTCAGCCTTGAGGAATAGAAGGAATCACGACTTATAGATCCACTGACTCTAAATCAACTCCTTGAACACAACGGCTCGGCCATTATGCACGACGGCACGACCACTGAACGCAACAGTAGGACCTATGAGCACGAAGGTACGACCTCTGAACACGGCACGACCTACGAACACGACGTTGCTGTCCTTGGACGTGATGACCCCAGGTTTTGACACAGGCCTTAAGGCCCAGGTCGTAGACCAGGTCATCATCCCCAAAATGGTCGTAACAACGTCTTCACGAGTCGTACCGACGCCAATCAGGGATCGCAACGCCGTACTCAAGGTTCGTACCCTCGTGCTCAAGGGGAGGTATTGGACGCTTGCCTCCCTCCCGTGGGATCTTGAATAAGGTATGTGGCAGCGCAATCAGCCGAGTTTGTACATCTAATGATGTCAGAGGTACTGACGCGCTGGGGAAGCGCTCGCAATAGACGGAGGAATCTGAAAATTTAGAGATACACTCGTGTGTATGTGTGTGTGTTTTGGATTCAATTATCTCACTCCAGTCGTGCATATTCATGCATATTAACACAACATATAGACGCTTTCGTATATATGTTTATCAAGGCAAAAGCTTCGGCGTATATATACATATAAACACACACATTCGCGAGAGAGAATGAGAACACGGGATGGCGCGAGCGCGTTTACTCCTTGCTCCACAATCACGTCTGTATTGACTCGAACTCACTCTGTGGACACATGAAGCCCACCACTGAATAGATGATGAAGAACTAACCGAAAATAGATACGAGATAACGCGCTGGCATCTATAACGCGCTGGAGGTGTATTCTCTGTATCTTTATCGCAGAGATGTTTCTACAATATATTCCTCATCACTTAGCAATTATAGAGTCCCTTTCCTCAAAGACGAAAGAAAAACGTGGCTGTAAAAAGCCACATTAGATATGCATATAAGGTTTAAGATAATCACACCATTACCCTTGACAATACCTATCACTGTCAGAGGTACAGTGAACCGATGGTAATAGTTTAATATATACATTACTGTGGTCATTCATTGACCTTTGACATTATTTTCAAATGTGGATTGTGGAATAGATAGACTGATTTATTCTAGTCATATTCATGTTAATGACATGCACAACTATTTGTATGCAAGAGGACTTTTTTTTTTGTTTTGTTTTGTTTTCATTCGTTGCTGCTTTTGTTCTTGTCTTGTGGTGTTTCTGTATGTATATTCATTTGTTTATCTAACCGTCTTTCTTTGTATATTCTGGTATTTCATTTTATATATATTGCCTGTTAACCTGTCTGTTTTTGCACCCTCGAATTTAATCGAATTACATCCATGTAATCCTTTACATATATCTATCCTCCTCTTCACTATCCATTTATTCTCTCTGTTCTTATAAATCATTCCCTTACGTATTTTCACATCTTCATCAGCAATCCATCTCTATGTCATCCTCCACGTCTCCAACAAGCAAGTGGAAGAGATCAGTACCTTCATAGTGGAGTAATCACTTCAAGGCCACTAACATGCTAATTGCCTAGAGGGGGGTAGGACTTGTGAACCATTGACATGCTAATACTCGAGCTGTTACAGCAGCCAGATGCAGCTACCAGCGTTCAACGTTGAACTTACACGACACTTAGAGTCCCACCTTACTACGCCCAACGTCAGGGAAAGCAGGGCACTAAAACCTCTCTCTCTCTCTCTCTCTCTCTCTCTCTCTCTCTCTCTCTCTCTCTCTCTCTCTCTCTATCTATCTATCTATCTATCTATCTTTATCTAATCATCTATTCCAGAAAATATACTAAAAATAACTTAAGCATTTGCAAAAACTTTTCCCTTCCCACTCGTTAGAAAATCTTATTACGTCTTTAGATATAAGAAAAAAGAGAGAAAAGAAAATATTAACTTCCGTTAATGGCCTCCAGGGGAAACAAGTCTTCTGCTTTCAACACAAGATGGAAGGAGAGAGAGAGAGAGAGAGAGAGAGAGAGAGAGAGAGAGAGAGAGAGAGAGAGAGAGGGAAGTATTATAACAAACTAAGGGAGAACCACAAAAAGCAGCCCAGTGTTTAATTATGCATCAGTTTGCCTGCCATCACATCTTGATGTATATCTATTGAGGTGTAGTAAGACTTTTCAATAACACTGTCATCGACCAAATCTTATGTTGCAGTGGATAAGGAAAGTCTAGTACGACTGGTTGTATCTACTCTCAGATTATCTATAGATAACCTAATGTATGCAGATATCTGCAAGGTGTTATACACTACGAACTTAACAAGGCGTGTGTTTCACAAGGAAGTGAAAAATAAGAATCTCGTGGAGTCTCAGCTGGAACACTTACATTCATCTTGCTTTTCAAAAGATGGTTTTGTCCTTGTCACCTTTCTTCTCATTTTCTTTCTCAGGCACTATTATGTCTACATGTGTATACTCTCTCTCTCTCTCTCTCTCTCTCTCTCTCTCTCTCTCTCTCTCTCTCTCTCTCTCTCTACTATTTTGCTCTCCCTCACTCTTATCGAGCACACCGCTCGAACTCTCTTCTCTCCTCTCTTTTACCCCCTCTCATTCTCCTCCCACTCTCCTATCCTCCTCAGTCTTTCTCTCCTTCTGCCCTCCTCCTACTCCTCCTCCCCATCCTCCTCTTCCTCTTCCCCGTCCTCCGAGACCTGTAAGCACCGGGCCTCTCTTCTGCTCTCACTCCTTTCTCCTCTCAGCCACAAACACTCGACACCCTGCGGAAACTTTGCGAGCTATCTGCAACTTGGCGCAGTGGCTGAAGCCTCCTCTCCCTGCTCATAATTAATTACAAGATCAAACTCCAGACGCACTCATAAGGAACTTGTTTGTTTTCTGCCTGCTGCTGTCTTTCACTACCCATGCTGTGGCTCGTGCTGAGGGTCCTTCAGCCTCTGATTGGACGAGTGCTGGGGACTGCGTGGGGCTTGGGGGGAGGGGACGGGACGCAGGTGCTTTGGGGATGGGATGGGAGGGGCTGCGCTGGAAGGGAAATGTTGAACGACTTGGGGGAGAAAGAGGAAGGTTAGGTTAGGTTCGGGGGTTAGTTACTGTGGATGGTGCGTGATTGTCTAGATGGTTGCGAGTTGGAGGAGGTGTCTCACGAGAATGTGGTGGTTAGGGATTAAAGAGGCGGGATTTTTAGGTGGTTGGGTACATGGAGTGATGCTTGTTGAGAGAAGTTTAGGTCCTTAAGCGTTCTGAGTACCGTGGAGGGTTATCATAGAGGAAGTTGGAGGCAAAATGAGGCGTGATTTTGAGATACAGTAAGAACTGAATGGTAGAGACTGGGGATAAGGCAGCGTATCTGGGTATGGAGATAGACGGCGACGGAGCGAGACTTGGACTGAGATTGAGCTAAAGGAAGTTTGGATTAAAGGAATTTTGGAGATGAATAGGGTTGAGGAGGAGGACTAAAGAGGAGAAGAAGAAGAAGGTTTCTGATGATAGGAGTTGATAAAGGTAAGGTTGAAAAGAGATAAAAGTGACTGAGGAAGCCAAAGGAGGAGAAGATATTGGAAGCTGAGGGAGTTCTACGGATGAGGCAGAGAAATGGTTGGCAACAGGAGGAGACCAGGGAGTTAGCTTGTGAAAGTTTAATTTATGTCTTTCGTTGGGATATAGGTAACCATAAAACCTGTAGATTAGTTTAGCTAAACCGCGTTGATTATATGGAATCGAATATCGAAAACCGTTTGCAGATAAGGGTAAGAAAAATATCATCTACTTTGATGATGTAGGGACAGACGTGAATAGAGTTCTTATCGTAGCTTTAACACAGCTTTGAGTTTCTAAGCCTTCAATAGAAAGTACTAAGTATCTTAACGTATGTATCGCTAAGGTCGTATCTAAATTCCGTGAGCAAACTGATACTGTTCTTGTAAATGATGGCTTAACCTTTGACATGACCTGTAAGGTCAAATTATCATCGAGAGTCCTACCGTCGTCTTCAAGGGCCATATCATCCTCCATAAAGGATTAAGGATATATTTCATTAGCTATAATTGTGATGTGCCACAATAGCCAATCATTCAACAAGATGTGTCAACACAGCCTTGAAGTTGGCACCTTAAGACGTCTCCTGAGGAGAACAAACCGTGAAAATACGACCCTTTCCTTTTGTCCTCCATAAACAGTTGCCCATCCAGACTTGTGGTGTGAGGCAAACAGACCATAAAGTCAAGGAATTTCACGCGAATACCGTAACACTAGTCTGACAAGAAACATGACTTCCTCCTTTAACTTCGAAGTCTCACAACCAAGTTCAAACTACTTCGAGTCAAGAGAAAAAGAGTCGGTCTGGATGCATCTATTTTTTTTTTCTATTTATCTTTCGTCACACTAAGCCACGGTTCATATATTTGTGCTATCAAGTAATCCGATAATGGAGCAACTATAAGATGCAGTTTACGACTTGTATATCTTCTGCTTGCATCTGTGAGGCTGGCTTGATCCTTTCGATAAATAAAGTAGTGAGAGGAGAAACGGAAGAAGAATAGAAGGGATAACGATAAAGTGAGAAACAAAATAAGCGTGGGAATTTTTTGAACGAGAGAGAAAGAGAGATCGAGCATTAATCCCTTTCAGCCATCATTTTCATTAGGAGGGAAGGCGGTAACCAAAGACTTCACTTAACCTTGATAGTTTACGTAAAGATCTCTTGACTCCTGGAGTTAAAAGAACTCAGATCTATCGTATGTTAAAGGCAGTCCAGGAAAAAAAAATGCACTCAGTAACTCCTAGACCAAGCGTTGCAGGGTAAACAACAGCAGTGAAACTTAAGGATATAGTGACCCAATGCATGTGTAGATATGAATCTGTCACGCTTTTAGGGTAGGGTAGGGGTGTGTGGAAGCGACGGCTTCGTCTCTGAGGAATTAAGGATTACGAAAAACTTGCTATTGGGGAATGAGGAGAAGGAAAACCACGAACACTGAGAAAGAATGGTCACTAACGCTTGGGTGGAAGACTTGAATAAGTTTGGGGTGTGGAGAGGAAATCCGAAATGGACTTTGGATTTAAACCGGGGGACGGGGTCTTAGATTGGGTGTTGGAGTGTAGACGAGAGACTTTGAATTGGTTTGTGGATGCAGATGGAAGAATTAGAATCCCCAAGACAAAAAAAAAAAGTTTATCAGTATTTTAACAGGAAAAATGGGAAGGGAAATCGAAAGTGATTAAGAAGACTCAGAGATTACTCTCACGTACAATATATAGAAGAGGAAATTGGCAATATTGCTTGAAGATATCACTGTCATTCTGTGGGATGGGGAAGGTTAGGGAGATGTTGATGACAGAATAGCCTCAGCTAGGTACCTAATTCATCGACCACCAACGAGGGATGATCAGTGTAGTTGACTCTAGGTAAACTACCGTCCCCCAGGATTCGAACCCCGAGCCGAAGCGTTTGTGAATTCATGGTCAACAACGCAAACCACTGCGCTGAAAGCGTGTTTTCATTAAAACCGCCAAACAAACAAACTGTAGAAAATATTCTCTCATTACAAATCTTGTCGCCTCGTTTATATTTCTCTAGAAATACACAACAAAATTGCTAAAGATTATAAAGCAAAAAGGATAAGAAATGACACAGGAAGCGGGAATATTCAACAGAATGAATTACAATTAAGATAATCAAGCCCAATAGCTACAAACGTAATTATATAACACTCGGCGAAATTCACTTGTAACATTGTTATATTCATCTTCGTAACGAGGATATGTGCAATTATCTCCTGCTCCGTCAGCGTTCACGACGATCATGTAGTCATCTGATTATATACAATACAATTACCTTTTCTTTACATTACGTTAGTGTTAATTGTATACATGAAATTAGTGAGAAATCCCAAGGAATATGTCCAGAGGTGGATAACATTAAAAACGCAACTTCCCCATAAAGAATACGTATAATGATATGAACTGTTAATTACTTAGTCTTAATTCTTCTAATTCATAGTGAATAGTGAAGTATAAACATGCAAAAGGAAAAATGGAATTTGGTAGATTTAGAAAAGAAAATGTATTTCCACTAGATAAATGATAAAAGAAGATGTGCACACTGTAATATTAGGAGAGATAATGAAGGATGATATATTTCCCTTCACTAGATCTTGTCGAGAGAGATGGTTCGAACTTATCTTGAACCTACTTCAACCTACGTATAGCTTGTTACAAGTTACTTTAGCCATACTTATAACCAACTTCAACTTACTGAGAAGTTACTTAAAACCTAATTCAACCAACTTAGAACCTACTTCAACCTAATTAGTATTTATATCAATCTACTGGGCACCTACGAGTCTATCTTCATCTTCAAATACTAAAAGAAACAACAAATGCGTCAAGTAAACTAAAGGAACGACGTACGATGAATGAAGTACGCACGCACCAAGTCACAAGTGCATTACTGTACACGCAAATGCAATTATGGCGAGGGAATCTTAAAGACCAGCTCTAGTGAGCCTGTGACGTCACGATGACGTTTCAACCGGTCGAAGGAAAACAAAATCTTTTCAAGGGAAAGATGTTGGAGTCATTTTCCGGGAATCACACAATACGGGTTATGATACGTGAGGAAAATGGTGAGTGAATATAATTTCGAAGGTTATGTAACATCACTTTCTCTCTC
This sequence comes from Panulirus ornatus, assembly GCF_036320965.1. Lineage (NCBI taxonomy): Eukaryota > Metazoa > Arthropoda > Malacostraca > Decapoda > Palinuridae > Panulirus > Panulirus ornatus. The sequence goes on along the minus strand of NC_092251.1, from coordinate 2,509,826 downwards.
AGTTTGTGTGTATATATATATATATGTGGTATACAGGGGTTGACGTGCTGTCAGTGGATTGAATCAAGGCATGTGAAGCGTCCGGGGTAAACCATGGAAAGCTGTGTAGGTATGTATATTTGCGTGTGTGGACGTGTGTATGTACATGTGTATGGGGGGGGTTGGGCCATTTCTTTCGTCTGTTTCCTTGCGCTACCTCGCAGACGCGGGAGACAGCGACAAGGTATAAAAAAAAAAAAAAAAGAAAAAAAAAAAATATATATATATATATATATATATATATATATATATATATAACGATGAAAACATGGAGAAATTATATACTAATAGAGAAAAGAAGACTTAAAAAGGGTATGCTGTACTAATAGTCATTAAACAAATATAGAGATGTAGGTTAATGTACTATGGGTTTGGATTCCTCTGGAGACAAGCTTTAAAGAGTTCCCATTGGGTATTTCATTGTCTATATGCTGTATATTCTATATTGAATATATGTGGCCTTCAGCCTAAATTCGTAATTTGACTAACTCATATCTGTGTAATTCTATAGGTAATTAAAGAGATCAGAATTTAATGGCTCTTATGGGATCTACGTAATTATGGTGCCGAACTATAAATCAAGGACGAGGGATCTCACGTCGCAGGTGATGGTGGTGGCGAGAGAGGCACCATAAGTTTCTTCCCGAATTTTCTGATGAGGTCCAAGTGATGAATTTAACACACACACACACACACACACACACACACACACAATCATTTAGGCTGACGAACGAGGGGAACAGCCAGCCGGTCCTTCAGCTGGTCTGGTGTGTGGGAGGCGAGCAGTCTGCGGAGTGGCAATGGTGGAGACCTGAAGGTCGCGTTCCCACCACCACAATATGTCAATAAATACACCATGGGGTCCGGGTCAGCCGAGTTTTTGGCCTGGCACGTCCTCACCACCCATGCCAGGCCTCTCCAGAAAGGCCAGTCCCGCAGCGTGAGTGGATATTGAGGGAAAGGTGTGTGTGTGTCTTTGTGTGTGTGCGAGTTTTATGGTATAATTCTTTAATGTTTTTCTTTCTGTGCACGTATATATATATATATATATATATATATATATATATATATATATGGGAATAATTTTCATTATTTGATTCTTTCATTCTGTCTTTACAGAACTTCAGGACTCCTTCAGTGCTATGATTTACATGACACTCCCATCGCTTCTAAGATCTGACATACGATAAAAAGAGTTGGAATCTCTGTAAATCTATCATCAATGATACCAGTATCCAGCTGTATTGTACTGAAGGTGCTATTATCTCTCATCTGTTATGTTTGTCAACCCTTAATGAAGACAGCAAACATAAACGGAACTGTAACCGTCAACGATCAGATAGCTATTTACTCCCTCCTCCTCCTCCGAGTGTACAGCAGATATTTGTAAAAATATCTGTAAAGGTTTTGGTGATGTAGTGTACACGAGGTCTTAAACATTTTCACGAGAGTCGCCTTCGCGTTCCTACCAGTCGTAAAATGTTCTTAAAAGCCTCTAGGTCCCTTTTAGATTCCCTGACTATTCGTTCTCTAGAAACTAGACTCTGCTCTTAATGTAAATCAACTGAAGGAAACTGAAGAATAGGGATCAAAAGAACACCAGTAGTTGGTTAAGGAAACAGAGAGAGAAATTAAGATTTCGTTCGGTGACGTCAGGTTTTCCTCCCACGAAGACAAAACAGACCTTATCAAAGCGATTCCCGTATTTCCAGTGCATTATTAGCCACCTTACTAGACAGAAGAGCAATGACTATGAGACACTGTGAGGTGAAACCTGCTATACCTTGAGGACGAGGTATAGCACAAACGTGGCTTCCAATAGATTCTCCTGGCCCTCAAGAATACATTATGGTAAACAAGGATCGGCAGCGTTCTCCCCAGTAAGCCTATTGTTCCGAACCTGAGACGTAATACGAGGTATTTCCCAAGGGAGAGCCCATGGTGGTCTGTAGTCAAGGAGAGCTAAGACTCCACAATAAAACGAGTTTTGGGAGAAGAAGCGACATCTTAAGCCGCTACCATGTTGAGAAATATTGACAATAGCGGCGTCTAGAAGGCTTATTGTAGTTGTTGCGAGAAGTTTGACCCATGGGTTTTCTGCGTGTGTGTCTGGGTGCGCGCGCGCGCGCGCTGTGCTCTCTCAGCTGCTGTACGTGACGAGGATGTCCACCTGGGGTTTTCTGTCTTATATTAATTTCGAATAAAATTGGTGCCCACATTGAAGTCAAGCCCATATTGATAAATAGTTATATGAAAATATAAATTACATACATATATATATATATATATATATATATATATATATATATATATATATATATATATATATCGCCTTTGGCGAGGCTGTATCATCAAAGAACTTCTGGCTTCAAAGAAGTCCATCTTGTCACTCCTGCCGAGCGTAGCACAGCCTTGGGCTGGGGGACCCTTTGGAAAAGGGTTTTTTGGTAATCAGCAGGACCCTTTCAGAAAGAGATACTGAGCTAATTATAGATAAAATTGATATACATTTAAAGTGCTGAACAGCTGATTTTACTACGAGTTTTCTGGCTAGTGTAGATGCCGGGCATAAGGCCAATTCATTCGTAAATAGGAACACTGTCTACTATACCACAAAGGCCCCAAGATGTATATATCTTATGAGAAAGGAGAACTGACACCCCATGGTATCAATGACAACTGGCTACTAGTTAAGTAGACCAAAGCTGCTTAAGTAAATACTCAAATGAACTGCAATTTCCCTGACCAGCTGGTATTGATTGTACATTGCTTTTCACTCTTAGTGAAAATGCTGAAATTACTAACGGCAGGAGAGTCAAAGAAACGAATAAACAATGACACTCCTTTCATCAGTTGCATTAAATGTTCGCTCGTGAGTGCCAGGCTTGAGTAATACCTTCCAGCTGTGCCAGGAGAATAGGATAAAAATACTCTCCTACCAAACAGGAAGCGCTATTATAACCCTGGAGGACTGAGGCAAGACCTTACAAATCTTTACCAAGAACCTCGGGAAGCGCTTATTACTGAGCTGAACCATGACCCGACCTAACAAATCTCCACAACGAGCTTGACTGCCTGTTCCTGACGTACTTAGAGACCCAGGCAGTGATTAAGCCAGAGGTGGATGAAAGGGACTTCCTCTGGAACATCGACCACAAAGGCATAACCTATAAGGAGGTGATTCCGAGCTGAAGATTAGCAAGGACCCTCGTCATTTAAATTTTCCTGCTTAGGACCAGATTTCGTAAAAACAACAAAAAATTTAGTGCTCGTTTTTGTACTTATGGGCGTTAAGACTAAATCTTGTTTAATCCCTTATCAGTGAGCATGATGAAAATGCATTACATCTGCTTATCTCTTATCTCCTTAGTTATCTCATTCATGGGCAGATCAGATACTTAAAGCCTCATAGCTTATAACTGTTCTCACTCTTGGCTGAAGCAGTGAGTAATTCCCCTACATTATTCCAGCTCTTCATAATCCTTTGATGATAATAATCAATTAATCATTTCAAGAATAGCTGGAGCGAGGGATGGGTCTACTGTACACTGGGGAGAAAGACTAGACGCCGGGGTTAGAGTTTGGGAGAGAATATGAGGTGCAACATTGAGGGTGTGAATGCAAGTCCAGATTGTGCTGACCTGGAGGAAGTGGAGGGCTCTAGGTACCTGGAGATGGACGTTGCACTAATGGAATCACGAAGGCTGAAGTGAGTCATATGGTGGCAGAAGGGGCTGTGGTTCAGGTTGTACGAAGAAGCGTGATGAAGGGAAGATTGCTGTGTGTCGTGTCAAAGTTGCAGTTGTCCCAACGATGTTGCATGGATGTCAGTCTCGGGACATGAAAAAGGAAAGAAAGAAAATGGATGTGTTGGAAGTGAAATGTTTGAGGACGTTATGTGGAGTAAGATAGATCTGTTCGCGTAAGAAGTGGTAATGTCAGAAAGAAGCGTTGTAGTAAACGCAATTTGACTGATGGAGCCGACCACGGCGTGCTGAAATGGCTCGGGCATATGGAAATGATGAATGAAGAAAGACTGAATAAGAGGAGGCAGGGGGAAAATCAAGAAGTATATATGTGAAATAAGAGTGAAAGAGGCTCTAGGGTATCGGGGCTCAATCATGGAACATGAAGTGAAGATAAGTCAATGAGTGGCCTGAGGAGCTTGATTTTGGATAGTAGGACCAAATTTCGGTTCATTACAGGAGGGCTAAACCATATTGTATATATATATATATATATATATATATATATATATATATATATATATATATATATATATTCCAACTATGACCATACATATCACAAAACTTATGAAGAGATTATAATCAATCTGTCTTGTCCAAAAACAATCCTTACACTAAAGCACACGTCAAACCTGCCTCACCTCGTCCAGGAAAACTGTTCCAACCTACAACTGAAATACAAGCCCAAGAGCCTAAAGCCTTCCTTCTACCCCCCTTAACACACACCTCATGCTCTCTCGGCCGCTCACCATTACTGCACCGGAGAGAGCCATTTCTAGCACTTTTGACTCGAATTGGTCGAGCAGGGCCCACGAAAGGTTGAGGGAGCAGGAGCTTGGGTCTCCCAGAAGTAACCAGAACGTTAAAAGTAAAATTCCACCAAGTTATACACCAGGGTCTACCTTGGGGAACATAGTCAGTGTTCTTGTTTGAATTCTTCCGTTTTTGCGAGTGAACGACTTCACTCTGCAATTCTTAGGACACTAATACCTCCTCCTGCCCTGTCTCAAAATGGATCCTCAGTCCTAACCAGATCCTAGGTAGGGGGTTCGCTCTTAGTTACCCTTTAGCAGAAGTTGATAGCTTAGCCACTTAATTATCGCTATCGTTGTTTTCATTATCCTTGGCGTATACCTCCTCTGTACTTCCACATCCCGCCTCAACATAATTACAGTGGTCCAACTTCTTCCAAGATACCATGATCGACTTCATATATTTCCATAAATGTAAGTTCGTCATTTAGTCCCATAATGATATTCATTCGTCCTCTCGCCCTCCCCAGCTCATCTTCCCGACTTTTCATCTCGTCCATTGTTCGTCTGACCATCAAAACGTTCTCTTAATTTTCATATACAGTCCATCTTTCTCATATTCGCTAAGTTCACTTGACACGAGTTTTTCCTCCGGAAAGTCTTTGGTCATCCCCTGTGCACATACCCATTCTCTATACGAGTTTCGGATTTCCAGATAAACTCTTTCATAATTTCCTTTTTGAAGGCATTTCCTCCAGAGATTTATTTTGCCAAATTCCAGACATTTCCGTCCTTTCAGTGGATTGTCCCTCTTGCAGGTGTATGTCTACGTTTTCCTCTTCACAATAATATCAACTTATTATATCCTTTTACCCCAAGATTTCCCGCTGAACAAGTTTCAGTTTTATGTATCAGAGAAACCCTAACCTTCTTCTCCACCTTGTGGCAGTCTTTCTCATACCATTGTCAGCTAGCATGTAGTACAGATCAATCCAGACGCATGGCATTGTTCTTGCTACTTCCTCATGCCCTTGGTTCACCTCCCTTAAGTTCATCTATACTTCCCTCACTACATTCTCCTCAGCATACATCTATGTTTCCTTCTGGTTCTGCCTGTCTCTCTTGCATTGGTTCAGAATTTTCATATATCCACAGCCGACGTGCACGTCAGAGAGGAGCAAACTAAAATCACTAGGAAACACTGAAATAAGTGATATGAAATACAATCATTGAAATCAGAGAAAATTGGTTCCATAAGATGACGCCTCGAGTTCATCTACCAGAACCAACTTCTGCAAGCCAAGTCCTCCATCTTAGGTGAACTACAACTGGATATGCTCTTCTGGTTTGACCTTAAATCCCCGCTGGTATACACGCCAGTGGGTACAGCCCACCAGCATGTTCCTGAGATAATGCTGCTCCTAAACCTCCCAAACTAGCATCAGTTTCGAGAGTGAATGGCCGCGTGTAATCAGTGCCATTCAACACGGGAGCACCGGACGGTCTCTCCTTCAGGCTGATGAATGCCCTCTCCTCCTTCTTTCCCGAGGAACCTTATCTTAGACCGTCTCTACATCAGCGCACGTAATGGCGCTCACGATGTGGCAAAAGTGAGGGCAAATCTCGCATAAAACGAGCAGAAAGAAAACATAAATGTGAACTTAACTTGTGACGCTGTGATAGGTGAAGACATGAACGCCATCTTTTATTAACATGAAGCATTTTTCTTTTTTGATATACAAGGAACAGGACACGAAAAATGGTGCCCATATCAAGGCAGATCCTGATGAAACTACTACTACTATACCCTAACTATTAATACTAATGAATGGCGATAGCTCTTTCCTTAAACAGAACTCATCTGGTCTCACTCTGATCCCATCCATACTCCGACACACACCTGAGTAATCTCGTGCATGTGTATCCATACAGACTTTAAGAAAACCAAGACGACCAACCCTCCTAGGGGAACTTGGAGGAAACTTGCAACCAAATGAAATGATCTTATGCCTGCAACTATATATATATATATATATATATATATATATATATATATATATATATATATATAGTTTCCTTTCCGTGGACTCGAAATTTGTGTTTATTTCCGATCCAAATACCTAAACACCTCTGTTCAACCTTGCGACCCATAAACACAGGCATTACTTATGAAAATAAATCCTATTGTTTTCTTTAAAGACAACACACAACCTTCTCTGTAATGGGTCATCTATTGTACCAACCGTCATCTTGACGGCATCATTCACCCATCTTTAATACCTAGCAAAAGTTTTATGGGATTTTCAGAGAGACATCAACCAGAATTTTATTTCGTCATATACTTTGCCTCTGTCTTACCATCACTATTGAACATCTAAAAAGATATCTAGGCTCATTATTTTTCCTTTATCAGCTGCTCTGCTCTCGCTTTAGAAAGGCAATTACAATCGTTAACGAATTTCAGTTTCGTACTGCAATCAGTTTCACATATGCAGCCAAAAAGATCTATGCCGCAAAGTTTTACTCCTCAACCTATAAGTGACATTTTTTTCAAACGTTTTCACCGAATTCGAATCGTTCGTATCAAAAGTGCTGAGCGTCACACTTGGTGTTTCAAATTTTTCATGGTAAACGCTAAAGTCGAGGGAAATAGTAAAACCTGGACCATACCCTGAAAAAAACATTAACTCACACTTAAACTGATTTTCTCAGGGTGAAAATTTCGTTTAATAAGAACGTATCTTTTAACATTTTCATGGTCGCTGTTTGCAACCTAAGGAGTTGATAAACATTAGAATAACATTAGATTTTTTAAAGTGATTTTGACCTTTACTATGGACATATTTCTTGTATTGTATAACAAAAGATTTTATTTAAAGTTGGTCTTTCCTAATAACCCCGGAAATTATTCACTCACTGAAAAAGAAACGAGTTCTCGACACCGATGTCTCATCTTTTGTGCGGCTGAAGATAAATATTCGAAAAAAAAAAATGAACACATACTGTATTCCTCCTTTAAGGTTTCTAGCTTGTTCATACTATTTCAACTTTATAGTATTACTGAAACATCTTTGGTACCACGAAGCACGTCATCGTTGTCTATATCTTTTCGTCTCTTGACTTCATATTTCCCCTTCTTGCCTTCTCTCCTCTACTCTCTCCATTCCTTCGAACTCGTTCTTTTCCTTAACATTTGTGCTTCATACGCTTCCTGCAGGACTTTTACCTTCTTCCTCTTCCATATTAACTGTTAGCGTCTGATTCCACATCTTCCACATACTCAGTTCATTCTGCCTCTTTCATTCTTCCCCTTTTTATCACATGGTCTTTCCCCTCTTTTAATCCTTTTGTACCTTTTCCTCCCATCAAACTTTCTTAATCGTCCACCTCCCATCTTACTCTCCAGTACCTTCTCTTCAACGCTCTACCCTCTCACATCTCTTCACCCTTCTCCCATCTCTTTACCCCTATCCCATCTCTTCTCCCCTCTCCCCTTAAACCTCCAACAATCCAATTGTCCTCGACCCCTCAACTCATATCCTCTCCTCTCCCCTCCCTTGGCTAATGGTCATATATTTCCCTCGTTAATCCCTACCTTTTCAGTTAATGGATTTTCTATGTCTCCCGTAGACAAGACTGATGTTACACTAATGCTGGGAAATATTATAGTTACCTCTGTCACCATTTTCTTTATGCTTTCTCTTTTACTCCTCACTATGGTCAAAATTTGAAATTTCCTCTTCAGGATGGTATTGTAATTACCTCACTTACGGTAGTTCTCACTGCTACTGGTTACTCATCACTTCTTGGATTCTACTTCTACATTTCCACAGAACTAGATATGTATACATGATGCTATCATTATTGTCATCATTTACCACTTCAGGACATACGAGAGAAAACGTCCTGGTGTTACCCAGGAACTATTCCAGGCGTTACTGTAGGACCAAGGCTGCGTTACACTCAGTAACGGGATGTGATGAACTCCTTTGAAGCGAAAAGTGTTTTGAAGAAACTATACAGTGTTCCCCCAACGGATTATGATTCAGCCTCGCTTAAAGTGACTTTTCATTCGCGGTTTAACCTCAACCAGGCGGAGTACGGTAACAAACACACACACACCACACACACACACACACAATGGTAGTGGCAAGTTTGGTGCTGTCTTGAATTCTGCAGAAGCAGCAGAGAAAAACAATGAGTTCTGTTGCAACAATGATAACTATCGCGAGCCATTCAGATTAAATTCCTGTTTCAATCTGTTTCCGAAATGTTTTTGAAAACTTACAGAAGTGCGATTCCCCCGCCCTCTACACCACGAATATTTCGTTGGTCATTATCATACATGTATATTCAGTTCTTGCTTAATCGTACATATGATGATGAATTTATGTGTAGTCAGAAAAAAAACGAGATATAAGCTATACCAATTATACAACTGTTTTAAGGTAAAGTAATAGAATTATACTAAATTATTCTAAGTGAAATTACACTAACGAATTCCTCGAAATATCTTGAAAGTCTTTAATTTGTTTTGTTAATTTTTCTCGTATGATGATGATATGACAATATTATACTGTGGAACGTTTTTATGTCTTCACATTTCCAGGGCCTCTCATGGTGACCAGCATGTTAATCACGAAGTGACAGCAAAAGCTTATGAATTCCAGGAATGTATAATATAACCAGAATGTGCGTCTGATCCGTGTATGTGCTGGATCTGTTTTCAAAACCGTCATTCTCATAATAGAATTATACTTCCTCGCATCGTTCTGCTAGATATTATCTAATCATCTGTGGAGATCAAGACAAGGACATGCTTTCCCTGGTGAATCGGTTTTATCACTGTTCAACCCTGACCCCAGTTTATAGATCATCTCGTCATAGGCTTTCTGTTATCTGTATTTCCTGTATACATCGATCAAACTGTCGGTCAAGATTTCTGGTCAGCCCTCATATATATATTATATATATATATATATATATATATATATATATATATATATATATACTAGGTAGTGAAATAGTTTTGATTAGTGTATTCAGCTGTCCTTGCCCTGTCATCAAAAATGAAAAACATGGCTCTCTTATAAGGGCGAAGATGGGCAAGTCTGATTATCCAGCAGTCACACTGGTGTTGCACGGATGCAACGCGTGGGACACAGATCATAAAAGGAAGGAAGAGGATCGATGTGTTGGATAAAGCCATGCCTTAGGCTTGTCCTGATTTCTAGCAGTGTACACAACTTTACAAATCAAATTTCTCGATATTGGTTTCCACAGATGAAATAATGCTCACTCATAATGATGTGGAGCGAATGCATCTCTATCAAAATATTATATACGAATGGTTTGCAAACGTAAATACGTGTAATGGACGGCTCTTAAAATGTTGATTTCTCATAAAGAGGATGCTATTGAGGGTTTTAATTTAGAATCTGGCTCTTTTGATGTCTGAAATTTGAAACTACAGTACAAGTTATCAATCAGTAATATTCTGTGTACATACACATCATGCTAGATTTATCTAGCGATGAAATTTCTATCTGAACAAAGCTAATGAACATGTGCCATCCTTTACTTAACGACTTGTAATAACGGCTCTACCTGACAGTCAAATGCGTTCTTGTATGTCATTAGTGTAAGTGTACTTTGGAAAATAGAATAAAATATATATATATATATATATATATATATATATATATATATATATATATATATATGGCCTTGATAGTAGCTCGAACCCCTGAGGCTGGTATGTATAGATTTTACGAACTGTGGTTATAGCTTTACTTTGATATTCCCAAAGAAACTGGCAGGCAATAACTACCACACAAATAACAAGGCCAACCAACCAACCAGCCAACCGTCGAGACTGAAAAAGTTAAAGCCTTGAAGAAAATAACTAATACATATTAGCAGAGTCAGGCATGTGGTGTGCATTAAACATTCATCCACTGCCTGAAGTTGATGCAACACATTAGAAAAAAAAAATCTGCTGATGCATCGAAGCTAAATGGACGTAAAGAAGGAAACAAATTCTTTCAAAGTATTCAATGTGCGTTTATGGCGAGTTTTATGGTGTAGGAAACGGAAGGTATTTTCCACCTCGCAACCTTTGGAGAGGGAAAGGTATTGTGAAGTCGAAGGGTGAGAGATACTATCGCGTCGGGGGGTCAAAGGTCAAGAGGCCGTTGGTAGACGTGACATGAGGTCTTGTCACGTTTCCAGCTATTAAGTAGACTATCATGTGCCTGAGTGGCATAGGCTTATACCACAGGACCTAACACGATTAAGCTTTCGGCAAAAATTTCTAATACCTGTAGGTTATTCAAATCCTTTTCAGTATCGTAAAACACTTGCATATGTTTTTATCAGTAATTGATATGATATCAGTCCCGTAAACGATAGCAAAAGATCGAATTAGAGTTACAACGAAGAGGAGACTTTCTCTCTAACGATCGGGAAGAGTCACAACGAAAAAGAGCCTTGTCTCCCTATGGTTAAAGACAAAGCAGATGGGGCAGAGACTCTGGTCCACAGAGTCTTTGTGCTGAATATAACACCTGACCTTGAAGAAGTCTGCCGACTGATGCTCGGAGATGAATTTCCAGTACCTTGCAAATACGATTCGTACATGTGAATGTCATAAGAACGACACGCCCAATAAAAGGTCTGTTCTTGGATATGATAGACTGAGGTATGTGTTTTCAACGTCAGATGTAAAGAATTGAATCGTATATTCCCGCAGCATTATACTGGACCAGAGAGAGATTTGTTTGTACTATTGAACTATGAATTTACTTCACTGATACATGAAAAGAACACTTTGGAAAGGCTTTCTGGAATTTCTTATTTACATTTGAGAGACGTACATACACCAGTCCCCCAAACAATACCATAAGAGAGATTCTCGTATGTCTTGAATCCACAACAGTGACTGATATAGATAGAATTATCCGCTGCAGACTTTTGTTTTACTCTACTAAGGGAAGAAATAAGCGGAGGCATTCCTCTAGTGTTGAAAACAAAAGTTTTACCCTTGGTCCTACGTCCTTTCCCAACACACACGCCCACACACACACGCACACACACAAAACACTTCGCCTTTTCTCGCCCCTTCTTGCCTGTTCCCCCTGGCGTCGTCAATGGGCTACCAAGCCAGTGTAGCGAGGTAAAAGCGTAAAATACATTAGCTTTTATAGCCATGCCTCACGCGCGCTCAATAGATCTCAGATATTGTAGTCAAGCTAAAATATGGCTGAAACACTGTCGTGTCGTCGTCAGGGATATACTGGGAGCCAAGATTGAATTTTTAACTAACTTCTCTAATAAAGTGTGTGAATGTTAAGTTACGAGTTCTTGTTCGGACGGTCTTTTGTAGCTCTTGATCCTCGAGTTGGGGTTAAAGGATTTACTCTCCCTTAGCGTTATGGAGGAATGTTCGTCAATGTCATTCGGTTGACCTCTCGACCCGGGTCAACAATGATGTTCTGGGGGTTTCATGTGCTGATGGAATTCAGATTGCAATGTCTATCGATATCTTTTTTCTTTTTTTTTTGTCTGAAAGAAGAATTTTGTATGTATTTATATATGTATTTTTTTTCTACAGCAATCAATATGAGATGCGTACAATAAAATCCCAAAATGACGTCTCAAATGATAGGAATGCACACCTCTCACTACTGGCTGGGCCTTTTTTTTTTTTTTTTAGCGCAAAAATGAAGATCCGTCGCTTACATTTGGTTTTAAGAAAAGCGTTTTTTTTCCCAGATAGTTAAAAAAAAATGAGTGATTCATCATGGAGGTGTGCTGTAACTCTGGAATTATAATATCCTTTTCCATACGCTACTCGTCAATAAGGAAGAGACAGCAAAGAAAACCTCACCAGAACCTCACTAACAAACCTGCAAAATACTAAAATCAAAAAATCTAACACTGTAAAACGGGAAAAATCATTATCTTGGCCTACAGTACAATCCAAGATGCTTGTGAAACACAAACTCGATTCTAGGTAACTACAGACAGTCCATCTGAACCCACTGCACTGAGTAAATGAGTGTCATTAAAAGACTATGAATGAATGAGACAAGCTTCGATGCTTTGTTCACTGTACCGAAAGGGAAATACTCTCGAACGAGGAAGATAAACTTGGATCTAAAGGTGAGAGAGAGAGAGAGATACGTGGACTAATGATGTAGAGAGAGAGGTGAGGGAGAGGGGTAGTAATGCAGATGTTGAGTCCGTCGCGAATGTAAGAAAATTGCTAAATTATAGAGCTACGAGGGGGAATGTCAGGCGTGAGGTGACGTACGATATATACAACGGAGAATGAGTTTGAGGTTTACGTAGGGAAATACTACTGCAGACGAAGTTTATTGACATATATATATATATATATATATATATATATATATATATATATATATATATATATATATATATATATATATATAAACTATTCCTACTGTGTATATAAACGGAAACATACCCCAGCCGAAGCCAGGTGTGTGTGTGTGAGCCCGCGTCCTTGATTCATATTTGAGTATATGTGTTTATGCCTTTTGTGTGCGAATGTCTGTGTGTGTGACAATGTAGAACAACCATCACTAATAAGGAAAGTATAGGAGTGGGGGAACGTCATTTACACACATACATATGTAACTGTGTTCATTTCTTTCAAAAATAACGAGATAAGACTGATCATAATTCGAACACACGTCAAGAAACCTTGCCTTACTTATTTCCATATTCTTTTTGGGGGGCATTTTTCTATTCTCTTTCCTCTTTTGCTTCTTGCAGTCTAAATCATAACATCACATGTCGTCAGAATGGTTCGTAATGCTCCTCAGTGCTTTAGGGGTCGTATCTAACACGATGGTACATTAAGATATGACGTAAGACGGAATGTGAAATCAATGACACTCACTCAGATGAGAATCTATTAATGTATCGTAATATGAAAGATACATCTTTGCTAGGCTGGTGCGTCGCATTTGGCTCAGGAACCTTTGCAATGACCCACATCTGACTCGCTCTATTCAAGGAATCCCCAAATATATTTCTGTTAAAACAATCAGACAAGACACGAGTGAGGGATGTGCTGCAAGGCCAAGCCAAGTATCCCCAAGTCTCCACTTAATATCGAATGCATATTTGTCATCACCTATCCATCCATTTTGCCAACAGCTCTTCAGGATTGTATGTACCATCAAACAATAACATAAATGAAATATCTCATGCAATACTGGCCAATGAAATCATTTCTGCCATCTACAAACGTTTCATGTTTCTTTTGTGAGTTACAATCACAATATCCACTAAGGGAAAATGAATCATTCCGAGTTCCTATGTGGAGTTAGGCAAGGCAGCCTTAAGCACAGACTCAGAAAGGCAAAGGTCAACCTCAAATTCCCACTAGATCGAAAGATACTATCAAGACAGTGATGGACTCGAGAGAAATCTTGCACAAGACACTGACAATTTCCAGACTCCTATGTCTATCTTCGTTTAATCCCTCGCATCAAGTACTACCATTTGTGGATACCAGCCTCTATTTTGACTCTGTGAATTATCAAAATCAAGAGAACCTTTCCGTACAGAAGTAGACTTCACACTATCTTGCATTCACTGTCTTCCATTTCTTCCTGACGAGTGTTGTCTGGAACCGGCCGGCTGCTGGTGGGGCATCGAGACTGTAATCGCTTTTCGGAGTCCCATTTGGGGTTTCCAGAGCGCCTTTCTAAAGACCTATTCACCAGGCACACTCCCCCTGTAAGCATTTACTGGCAAGCATTATCGACTTTGGGATCTGATCGCTTTGCTCCGGCTAGGAGGGGAGGGAGATGGGAGGGAAGGGTGAGGGGGAACCCCGGGTTAAGTGCGACTGATTAAATGGAGACTGGAACTGGAGACCGATCCTCCAGGAGACAATGTTTCACGTAAAGATACATCGATTTAAAACAGGACGTGGGTCTAAAATTACTTCAAGTGCTTAAGAAGTTCAAAGAGTTTAAATTCAAAGGGCTGCAATTGAGAGACTACGTACCAGATTATAAAACTAATTAAATCTATTTCTATACCTACTTTATATATATATATATATATATATATATATATATATATATATATATATATATATATATATATATATTCGTTCATTCATTCATTTACCATTTATTAATATCTATTTTTTTTTTAAAGTTATAAGTAGGACTTCTACACTCTCACAGTCAACATTCCTGGTTAACGAAGCGAGCGCTTTAGATTAGCCATAACTACCCAACTCTCTTTAAACCATTCCCAACCCTCTTGTACATAACTGGAATAGATCGCACCCTACTGGATGTTGCTTCAAAACAAAAGCAATTGGCACAAGGACAGACAGGTGTGGCAGGAGTGACCTCCACTGTCAACCAGTGTGAGGTTTTGCGTTAAATGATGACTGGGAAATCGTGAAGGGTCAATAGAATCTTTACTGGAATACTGCAGATTCCTTTCAGTCGAGCATACCTACGCTTAAATTGATCTCCGACGATAATCACTTTATAACAGAAATTTATTGTTAGAAATTCTGCACAAACCTGTCAAGTTAAGCTGAAAAGGAACGTAATTTGAAAGTTATGAAGATAAGGAGAGTCAGTTATCGTCTCAAATGCTTTTCAAGGTATACCAAGGAATACCATGCCTTTTTTTTCATTAACCAGCAGACAAGTGCTAATTTGAGTCACACACACACACACACACACACACACACACACACACACACATTCACATTATCATTGCTATTTATAAACTTTTTGGGATTTAGATCAATGCGCGTTTGACCACCACTCTCGAGAGGAACTCAAGCATGTACCTTACTCGCCAAATAAGAATACAAGACTTTGTCCAACTGGAAAACCGTGAATTTGCACTCAAACTGTCGGTCGAGACTGGATATCACCGTTGGAATATCGGATTGGCTATTCCCTAAGATTGGAAACCACAACTTTGCTTGGAAATCGTCTGAATTTGATGGGTAATGCTCTGATTCATTCGACTGTGAGTATAAGAAAAAGGGATAACGCGGACTATTTCGTAGTGCGATGGTGGGATTGTAAGGCGAGCTATACCGTGGGAAGCTGTGTGCCAGGGTTCATGATGAAGAGAAAGCCTTCGAAGAACAAGGCAGAAATTTCTAATAATGAATTATCTTCAATCAATTATCATAGTTTATCTATGATAACTATTAGCCTTCCAATATAGAAAGAATGATAATTACTTGATATAGAACATCGATATGAAGAATGATAGAAAACATTATTGTACAATTTTCTTATTTACATCTGTGCTTACGTTCCTATCATGACTTGTTAGACAGTTGAATGTAATTCTTTAATTATTATTATAGGAAACAGTTTCTAAAAACTAGTATCAAACCACCGCAGGCAGAGTCCAGTAACATCCCACTGAGAGAGAGAGAGATATAATCCTGTACACTAGGGATTGGTCCGCAGATTACTAGTCTGAAGAGGGTAGAGGAGATGGATTGTTAGATGAACAACATTTCTCTAGAAGGAAACTGCAACATATTTAGAGTTGGAAAATCGTATTGGCAAAATAGTCAGGGAATAAATCATACGTCGTATCTTAAGACATTTTGGAGTCGAAGGTAAAAGAACTCTTCTGAAAAGAGGGTAAAGTGCTTGACATTATTTTGAATAACGTAATGGAAGATGAAGTTAGAAAACTTAAGTATTTTCCGCTTGTTGGTGGCAAGAAAAGAAGAAAAGTTATGATCAAATTTGTTAAGGAACTGAATCGTCAGATATGAAAATTTATGTAACTTAAATGATACATATTTAGATTAGATTATAAGCATAGGTATACTACAACTTGAGTATATGTATGTATGATTAACTTCCTATCATCTCTAACATTTTGACTGACATTCTATGAATGACTGATGAATAATAGCGTTGTTATTTATCATGGGATCTTCTCTCTGTGTAGTGTCATTGTTCGTTCAGAAAAAAATAACTTTCTGCAGTAATCTTTATCTCTGTAAATCTAACAGCAGCCAGTGATGCCTGACTCTAGTGTGGCAGCTTAGGTTAGTCTTCATATGGACGTTCAGGAAAGCATCAAGAATGACGAATTGACATCTGACATGAAAAGTTATTTCGGCTGAAGTATAAAAAGTAATACAATTGATAGAATTTCCTTCCGTTCAAAGATTCTTTCCATCTATCACGTTTCGTCCTATACTAATAAAGCAATAAAGGAATAAATGTTCGTAACAAACTTTCAGTATGCAAAGGAATTCGGATGAAACTATTTTCCTTTGGCTGTCAGTCTGGTTACTTGATACGTTGCCGAATGTTTGTTCATGTGTTGTTTCTCGAGAAGTATTTCCTGACGAAATCTCGAAGGCCCTAACACAACCAGACGTAACACACTGACCTTCAGACAGTTCCTACCGTGAAAAATCAAACCGCATCAATCATATGTCAAACGTCAGCCTGATTTAGGAATAGATGCCGAGGAAAATAAGTGCATGTATGAGAGAGAGAGAGAGAGAGAGAGAGAGAGAGAGAGAGAGAGAGAGAGAGAGAGAGAGGAAAGATAGAAGGAGACAGAGACAACGAAGGTAACAATGGTTTCATGTTTCCCAACGTCAACTAACTCTCAGGACACAGTCGAATCCGCCCATTTACCTAATTCCAAATTCTAGATAGGTGTCCAGTTCCCCATGGCGACTTCCTGAAGAGCTCCAGTTAAAGGGACTGGAAGGGAATTATCAACGCCGTTCCAGCAACTGGACGCAGCCAACAATTTCTCTGTAGCCCATTTGAGATCAGCGCCTGGGAAGTGAAGCAGCCACGACGCTAGATAACATGGAAACTGAACTTCGTGCACAACATTGGTCCAGGGTCCAGTATAGAGCCGGGATTGCCCTAGAGTCCTGTACCTCTAAGATAGAATGGGTGTCTGAGGATTAAAGCCTGTGTGGCAACACTATACACGCCACTCCAGCGGCGAAGGTTCCCATTTATTTATGGTCCTGTTAGACGCGGTGTCTGGGGCCAACGAGGAGGCCCAAGTGTTGCAGAGGAAACTATATTTTGTCTTGTATGATGTACTGCATGTCCATAGATATGATAAGGCCACATATCCAGTTAACTGACAACATACAATAATGTTCTTAGCAGTTCATAGTATGATATGTACAGAAATAAAGGTTCTGAAAACCATCTCTACTTCCCTGAAGTACAGATGATTTGAAATACATTTGAAGCTTGTGTTCAAGTGTGGTTTGTAGCTGAACGATTATTCTCTCTCATCTTAGTGGAACAGATGCAGCAGTGTGCCATCAGCTTAGACATAGCACCCCCATTGCCCTTTCATCATTCATATAAATCTGTTGTATAAGTATCCACTTAAAACAAAGTATAGGATGGTAATAGACAAAAAGTAGAAAACTTAAATGGAATCTAGTAAGCCTCTGAGTGCAGTGAACAAAATCCTGGTTAGAAAATAAATTCCTACCATCAATTCAACAGATTAACGTCTTTAAGGGTTTTTCAGAGTCCTCCCTTTCTGAGATGCGGTCCAACCCTTCATAATGGATGATGCATTGGCCAACCCTTTTTCAAAATATCAGAAAAAGTGAGAAGTAATGTGACAGAATTCTTTCGTGAGCTAGAGATGTTTTAGAATATATATATATATATATATATATATATATATATATATATATATATATATATATGTGTGTGTGTGTGTGTGTGTGATTCTCATGAATTTCGACTTTCTGACATCTAGATACTCCGTAACTTGGACATTTTTGGTGGTGTAGTTATGGCCTGGAATTGACGATGCAAGAACAACGCCGGTCAATGGTGTAGAACACGAGTCCAGTTAGAACAACTGGATATCATTTTGGATTGGCTAGAGCTTAAGATGAAGCTCAGATCCCTACTAATGTCCTTGTCAGTTTAACTACTGATAATTCAGTGAATGAGGGTGAAGAGGAAGACGACAGCGTGTAAGAAGTGGCTCCAATGATGCCGTCTCAAGTCTGGGTTGCCTCGGATTAAATCTTCAAATTGAATCATCTGCTCGACAGATGATCATTTCTAGCCCTTCCACAACCACCTGGGGGAAATTTGCACCAAGGCCCATCATATAGCAGCGAGGGAGAAGTGTTCCCAAAAGGAAGACCAACGAAATCTTCAAGTCTGTAGATCCTTCATGCAGACCAGTGTCAAGAGAGCTGCTCTGCCGCTCACGTGACACTCGCATCATCAGTTCCTCCTCCTCCTTCCTGAGGCTGCTTAGCTACTTTTTGCCTCCGGTTATCCTGAGGACTGCACCTGGCCAATTGGCCCCCGACTCCTGAATTACATGACCAACTTAACAAAAGATACAGAGTTACTTAAAGGATACGAGATGCTTTTCATGTATAGGAGTGTTATTTCTTATTGTACCGTCTATTTTTGTGTGTATTATATTAGGAAGATAGATGGAATCTTGAGATAAATGGATGATAGACAGGGAGGAAGCAGCTCTTAAGGAAACAAATAGCGGATGAGAAACGCATATCACGTAATGAAAGAGAAGAGAATGAAGTGACAGTTACCGGGAAGAGAGATTTGTTGCTGCTTTCGTGTTCGCTAGGAGTTAGATTCGTCAGGATATTGTCGCATGACGGCCTCCTGATCTCTGGCTGTTAAAAAGAGTGGCAGGAAGAATAGAAGAAAAAAATACCTGCCCACCAACCTGAATTACAAGGAGAGAGAGAGAGAGAGAGAGAGAGAGAGAGAGAGAGAGAGAGAGAGAATGCTTTTCCTCCTAAATATATCAGTGAGGCATGACTCCACCCGAATGATTAAAGAGGACAGACAAACACAATTTATGGTTCTCGTTAACATGAAGAAGCGCTCGAGTTTGTTTGGGTAGAGGAGGGTCGGCAAGCAAGCAAGCAGTCTTCTCGAGATTTATGAATGACTATAACATATAATTAGTGAAATACACAAATATTAGGTAAACGCGGTAATATTCTAGTGTCTTTGAAAGGGGGAGAAAATTAAATGTAATATACTATTTTCATAATTATGATTCGGCAAAACTACTGTAATTAAGAAATTATGAAAGAAAATTGCCATTTTTTTCCTCATGCAATAAATACTGGGGTACTATTTATTTTTTGCATTTCTTTTTACCATATGAGTAATAACACGAAACATAAGGGTAGAATATCTAATTTGATTTGTGGGAAATGTAAGGCGTCGAACACACAATTATATATATATATATATATATATATATATATATATATATATATATATCCAGCAAATGACACATACCGCTTATACCTGTCGTATAAAATGTCCAACTAGTCATAAATGCACCCCTTTGATGACTGAGTTAATCTGGGATTTACCATTTGTAAAATCCATCACTGGGAGTGGAGCCCTGGAGTAGATTTATAGCCCTCGTTGGCATCAAAATCCAGCGGATAGTGAAGAAGATCCGTTCAGGTGAGGAAGAACTCCAACTGGATTGGCTTCCCTTGATTAGTTCGGTGTTATGGAGAATCATACAGGGGGATGAGTGATACAAGCGACCCTTTCTCTCTCTCTTTCTCTCTCTCTAATGTGGATAGCCTAGACTACGACGCAGACTTTTGGACCATATTATACAGTCCGAGAGCCCTCCATCTACAAGACTCGAAGTACTGAGGATTACTGAGGAAAAGATATAAAAAGAAAGTGATGAATATGTGAACTGACTCCGCTTTAGAGGAAAAAATCATGCGACACCGATTTGAAACAGATCGAGATGATGCAAAACGTAAGCTTTTATTATTGAGAACAACTAGAGCTCCAGTTTCCATAACTCGTACGTTTCAGTTTCATTACCCTTTTAGTTCTTGTACCACGAGATGGAAAGCAGATGATAATGGGAACGTTCCCCTCAAAGTCATCTACCGTGAATAAATCTAGTAAGATAAACCCACACCAAAGTAAGTGTGTATAAAACCTTTCGTCTGAGTAACGTCGGCAATTGATGTAGTTTCAATGTGGTTTCACTTCGCATGAGAATGACAGCGTTTTTTTCTTCAAAATGAATTGCCTGGATGGCGCTGCAAGACGCTACTGGAAACGATACCAGCCATTTTTTTTTCCAGACGACAGCCCGGTTCCCCAAGTCTTCCGTGCCTTTTATATTCATTTATCTTTCGTCTCCTTCATTCTCCTTTACCATTGCGTCTTCCCGTCCGTCTGTTTTTGTGTCTTATATCACCTTCTCCTGTCTTTGTTTATCACAACTGACCACTCGTCCAACTACTGCGTTTAAGTTAGAATTTCCTATATTTACACTTGTTTGTTAACCTCACCATACAATGTTCTCCCACGTTCCAGTCATTCACGTAAACTTGTATTATAATCGATCGTCACACTTCATGTTCTTTCGTAGTATTTTCATCTTGTTTCATCATTTCGAATTTCTCAAAACACCTCTCTGATAACTTCCCACCATTCCTTTCTGTCTCCTCACATCTCCAAAGTTTTGATGAAAGATGAAATTGGGTGTGATTTAAAAGTATTTAGCTTTTTCCGTGTAAGTCAATATCTCTGAAGGGCAAGATTCTTGTGCTGTCCAGGAAAACGAAAGATTTATGTTTTAATGTCTTGTTCTGTTCAGGAAAACAAAGCACTTATGGTTTGATTTCCTGAGCAAAATGAAAATATTCCAATGAGAATTGAATAGACATAAGAAAACGAGAATAACATCTATGAGAGAGAGAGAGAGAGAGAGAGAGAGAGTCGGACAGACGTATAGATAGGGAGACAGACAAGAGACAGACGGACAAAGGCCAAGATTTCCTGGAAAAGAAAGACGGGGTCGGTTATGAAGAAGCCTCGGACTGGGAGAGACCGCCTCCCACGGCCGTCTCCCTCCCCCACAACACTCAGGAAAGAGTCAAAAAGAAGTAAAAGGAATTAAAATCCTTCGCCAACATCAGTAAGTAACTCCTGGAGAAGAGGCGAAGGGCCCTCAGAATAATATTGGAGTTGGCGTCTTGACGAGATAAAAGAAGACCACCTTCTTTAGATACGATATCACCGGGTTCTCGAAAGCGCTAGCTAATTTGATCGCCAGCGCGAGCGACGAAGGTCTATAAAGAAGAAAGATTTTACGAAGAATTCTGGAGATGATACGAGGCTTGTGTTCTGAGGGAGAGAAAAAAAAAAAGAAAAGAGAAAAAGGTGTATTCAAGTCCTTCACGTATATATCCTTTTTACCATTTACATAGAATGGAGATTGACCCTTAAGCAATGAACTTTATACGATTCTATGAATTTTGAGAACATCCGAGGAATTTCTTTTTTCCAGTTCAGTTCAAGAGACGAGAATGTGAGCTACGAAGGAAGTGTTTTTCTTTCTTGCTTTTACAGTAGGCAGTCTGATGTCGGATCATGTGGAGAGGCTTTAGATACGTTAGTATTTTGTAAATGATTGTCATAATTCGTCTTCCTTCCTGTTAAACTTCACTGACACACACACACACACACACACACACACACACACCTCCCTCCCTCTCTCTCTCTCTCCTCTCCCCTCAACCCCCACAAACGGGGAGCAAGACGGCAATATCGCACCATAGAGAAAAATCACCAGATTACCTCCCCCCGGAGGGCGAATGTTCACGCTGACGACCTCGTTCACAGTACACAAATGGCTCCTCCCGAGTGTCAGGGACGTTCTCTATGGTCTCTGGAGCTTTATTAAGGGCGACAACCCACCCAAGGGATCCCCACCCACCTTTAACCAGGACGCCACACGATCTAGGCTGGATTGGACCTCCTCCTCCTCCTCTCTCTCTCTCTCTCTCTCTCTCTCTCTCTCTCTCTCGATAAAGAAAGTTTCCAGACTTTGAAACGTTCACTGATAACATTATTGTGTCACTTTCCCGGCCCCCAAATTGTGTCCGAGAGACTTTTCTCTCTCCGAGTGTTTCTTGACACTCAACCGAGAGACGACTGTTAGACCTTCAGCAATGCTCAGACTACCTCCATACCCACCTCGGTGACAACTGTGTCCTGGTATTAGATCATTCATTTCATCTGACAACTCTATGTTAATAGATTCTAAAACCAATAAACGAAAACTTCTGAAACGCTACGTGTTTCTTATGCAAAGTACATGTATGGAATTACGATTACATTTAGCGTTCCCCATATTAAGTACATGCAAGGAATTACGATTACATTTAGCGTTCCTCGTGTTATGGAAGATGTACGGAGTCTCGGGTTGGTTGCAGTATCTTACCTTATGTAAAACAAGCCACAAAAACTTTAAAACAGGATGAAGAGATTATTATATTAGAGTTAGAATACAAGTAACGAAACAGAACACTTTATAACAAGGAAACCCAAGAAAGTATTGATTGCGACCTTCAATTAGCGTCAGAAAGGAACATCGCGGTGTATCTGAATTCTAGAAATTAAAATGAAACGTGAAAAAGAGGAAAAAGACAAGAATTTCACCCTCCAAAAAAGAAAAAAAAAGTGGAAAAATTCTTGCCCAGCTGTTACAGTCAAGTTTCTAAAGTTGGACAATGATGTTTTGGAGACTTTCAGCAAGAGGTTCTAGTTCTCTTGTGCACGAAGAAGTGGACTTTGATATAGCTTTAACACCTCTGGTTTTCAATACTCATTTTTTTTCACCTCTATCAACACACTTTCTATTTCTTTATCACAGGATGACAGCGGCCTGAGGTAGAAGGGTCTCCTAGTTGTAAAGACATGCAGGATGGGCTCGAACAAACCACAATGTTACACTGGTGAAAAATGTTAAGACGACTTGGGAGATATGATAGACCCTCGAAGACGACTCATTCCATTGTAAGATGCATTCCACTTCAGCCACTCGAAGTCTCATCGAAGGACATGTCTGAAGACAGACCACAAAATATGTCTAATTTTGTTTCTACTTATTTCATTTCTATTAACCTTTATTATCGTGAGGTGGAGTTTGTGCAACCGATTATGATTTATGTTCTGCATGAATAATGATGGCTAGTTTAACAGGCAATCTTTTTTATAGGTACCATATTTTTACTTTGATCTATGTACACACACACACACACACACACACACACATTCCTCAGCCTAAGCCAGGTACCCATTTATCGACCAGTCTCGAGGGAAGGATTAACACCTGGATTAGACGTAGACTGACTGTCACGCCCAGAGGATTCGAAACCAATACGGGTTTGACCCCGCGTAGGTCCGTGTTGACTCACGCTCAGGAACGCTAAACACTACACTAAGAAGGACGGTGTTCGTGCGTGTGTGTGTGTGTGTGTGTGTGTGTGTGTGTGTGTGTATGCGTGTGTTTTTCCCGTCATATCGATGCACCGATTCTAGTTAAAGTCTTTCAGATTAATCCAAAGAAAATCGGCATTTTTATTGTCTATATCTTACCCTTCTCAGTTACTCCCATACGATTCGTGGATCATCCTCATCATCATTCGTATTGCGTTCGCTGTCGACTGACACGAATGACTTCCTCTCGCACGATTCGTGAAATATTGATAGTCTGATCTTGTTTTCGGGTTTTGTTTGCTTAATTGCCTCTCCATCAATCTCACAGGAGGGAAATGAAACATTCATCTTCTTGAATATTCATGATTGATGTGAGCCGCTCGCCTCCCTATCTTGAAATATGCGCAACAATTTCCCAGGAACATGTTTAAAGATTTTCTGTAGAGCTTGGAGGGTAAGGCGAGGGCACCTACCTGCTCGGGAGAAAAGTTGAACCAATACCTATCGACAAGGACAACACTATGTCCATTTTCTTTCTCGGATTAAACGGATATTTGGTCATCAGAGGTACTAGAAAAAGCAAGGAACCCAGTGGAATATGTATGTTGCAATTGGCAGCTGAAGAAACAAATATATATATGTATATATTCTCGTAATAGACTAATTTGCATTAACGACTCAGTATAGTATATACAAACCAACGCTAATGTAACAGGTTATAGAACCCAGGACCCAGACTCGCTTTGTTAATAACCAGATGGAATTCTTAAACATAACCCCTTGACCACGACGATACGACCCTTAAGCACGAGGGTACGGCCCTTGAGCACGACGGCACCACCCTTAGGCACGACCGTACGACGCTTGAGCACGACCGTACGCCCCTTGGGTGTAATGGCTTGGCCTGGCCCTTCAGGTTAAGGTAACATACCATACCATCGTACTCAAGTTTTGTACAGTCGAACTCGCCACCTTAAGAACTCCAGATGGAGCAAGTGATGGTTTCTTGAACTTGATGGGAAATGATGGGTCTTAAGACTCCATGAGGGGATAGCTATATTCTGACGAGTATCTGCGATGGGGAAATAGCGTCACGACTACCTGACGAGGGAAGTGATGGGCGCATGGGATAGTATAAGGAGATATGAACATCCCACAAGACCACAGGATGGGAGAGAGTTGAATCATTTCAAAGATCTCACGAGAGGATGTTGTTGACGTTCTGATATTAGGAAGGGAAATTAACAGCCAACGAGTTTACGTGTGTCAACTCCAAAGCCTCAGGAAGGGAAGTGAGGGCTTCCGTCCCTCAGGGAATCTGTCTAACGAGCCATACTGCCCCATTCACCCTGGAGGGGAAGTTATCCCCTCCGGAAGCTGTGCTGGGACGAGTTAACTTGTGTTCTCTACAGGGGGTCCGCTTTATTAGCAGGAGGTCACTGGCTGATTGCCCCGGGAGCTATTATCCCCCCGTCCCTATCTGCAGTTTGTAGCTCATTATCAAACTCTTTAGTAAAATATCAGACAAATCTGAATATTCCTTCAGAATGAAATATCGTCTGATTAATGTGTTGTGTGTGTGTGTGTGTGTGTGTGTGTGTGTGTGTGTGTGTGTGTGTGTGTGTGTGTGTGTGTGTAGAATTCAAAAACGATAGCTGTTAATCATGTTCAGAACCGAAAATATCAGCCTGTTGAACAGAAGGCTATTGGAAGTGTTCCACATAGAGCGGGAGAGAGAGAGAGAGAGAGATAGACCTGGGAAGTACCTCTATACGAAATGAAGTGCGAAGAGATGTGTAACATTCCAACACTTTTTTCCTTGTTCCACCTCTAATCTCACTTTCCCAAGCTCTCTGACCACATCGGTTGTCCAGAACGACTAAAAATACCTCGATCCAGTTCTGCCTTCACGATAATTCTTTAACCCTATGGCCCGACGTAAGGCGCTGCTGCGGAAAAGAAAAAATGAAATGATACAAGGAAACGACCCTCGACCAGCACCTAAAAACCCAACAGTTTCTTTCTTAAATGGGTCTACCTGATCCTCTCGAATACGGATTAGAGAAACGGCGAAGGTAATACACCGTTGAGTTACGAACATCCTGATCAAAGACCTCCCGTTGTTAGACCATATGACCGGGAGATGGAGGGAGCTACCCATCTAGATAACAGACCCTCTGCTGCTGCTGCTTCTGCCGACGTTGCTCGTGCCGTTGGAAGATGGTTGCGAGATGAGGGGAACCATCTGACTAATGAGGACGCTTTCTTCTCCTCCGTAGTCCCATCGAACTCCTTCCGGTACATTACCCACAAGAGGCATCTCCAACCCATCCTAATAAGTGGAACCACTAACCTCAGAGACCGGGGTTAAGGGTATGTTTCACTTCGAGTTCAGCAGGACTCGTGGCAGCAACTCAAAGAGGGAAAGGCCTTGACGTTTGAGAGAAAATGATGATGGATACCATACGGGTTCAAGAATAATGGTTTAGACTCGAAGATATAGGTTGTGACTGCCACTTGGGATATGACCACGACTTAGATAAGGACTGTGGCTACCACTTGATGGCCAAGGCAATATATGTATATTGGTTCTCACCAGAAAGCAAGGATATGGATGCCATATGGGGTCAAAGGCAATTAGTGCCATTCGGTGGGTAAGGATATGGCTGGCACCCCAAGAGAAGCGTGCAGCTGTACATGGCCTGGGTTGAACTCTCTTGTTCAGAATTTGGAATGAATCAGAGGCTCAATCACGATTATTAATGATCTTAGGAAATAATCGATCCGCTAAGAAACAAGTGATTTCATAATTCAGTGCAATTCAGTACTGCATCATCCCATGGTTTATGATACGAGATTAAAACCATCGTAAATTAACTGCCCTACTATTATTGTCAAATCTCATGGAGAACGTAAAAAAATATTTACACCCAATGTTAATATTGCTTGACGTGTGATATATCACGTAGTCATGAATGGTTTCATTTTGAATGAAATGGTGATTTTAACAACACTTTTGGCTTTAAATTGAGTGGGGATATTTCATGTACTCATTTTGAATGAAATAGTGACTTTAACAAGACTTTTAGCTTTAAATTAAGTGGAAACCTAAATCAAGCTCATTCGGGCATGAATTACAATGACCTCATACTTCACTGTGAATATTTGTTGATCTTTCTACATTCCTTGAACTGGTCGTCATCCGTAACACATTTGTTGTGATGTATTGCAATTTCCCACCGTAGAGCTGATCCCAGTTGTCTAGTTTCTATTTTTGTTTTATACAACAAGCTGGATTTGTGGCCGACATGTGGTAGTGAAAACCTTGTCAAATTCAATATATACAAGGAATCGTCGATTTGAATATTTCGTAGAACATAAAAGTAACTACTTTTATTGACAAAGTTTATCCAAAGACACAGAAAATGAATTCTATCATTCCTTTATCTAAAACAGGAAGGCGCATGTTGCAGTAGACATTTTATCCTTTACTGATATAAAACCATGTCCTCCTGTGCACTTAAAAAACGTTTGATGTATGCATCAACAACACGGGGCTGTGCGAGCTATTTTAGTTACTGAAAATATCTTACAAATCATCTAAATAAAGAATTCCATTTTTGGTACAAGCATATTATTCACAAACGGATCAGTTTCGGATAAAAGAATGGAATGTGTCAGTCTTAAGATGTCCTCAGGGTTTCAAAAGATAGAGCAATTCATCTGTTTTAGTTATGAAAAGGATATCCCTTCAACATATCGCGACTCTGTCGTCCAGAAGAATCAAACCCTGTTGAATGGCTCCTCATCTCGTATTACAGGTAAGTCCGGATAAAGACAGGATCGTATTGTGACAGTAAAACCCCGAGAACTGTCTTTTCGACGATAGCTGAAGGACAAGCCATAGATACGGGTCGTTAAATGGCAACCTGACGCTTCGCGATCGTCTGGGTCGGGAAAGTTGCTCTAAATCATCTTTTTAAACGTTAGTCTCCTCCTCTGCCCTTATCTCCTCCTCCTTCCTATTCTCTCTAATTTCTCTTTGTACCCTACCTTTCTACCTCTGTCTCCTTACCCTCCCATCTACTGTCTTCTGTTTTTAATCTTGAACACCTTACTCCTCTCAATCGTCCTATTCTCAACCTCATTATCTCGTACGGTGTTTGGTTTCTTTTTCTTTCTGTCTCTTCCCGTCTCCTCGTAATTTCCATATTTCTCTACCCATATTCTCTTTCCCCATCCAGCTCTCATACTAATCACTTTCTCATCACTATATCTCATTACCCAATAAGCCTTATTCATTCCTCTATTCCATTCGTTCTCTACAAGTTTTTTTTCTCTCCCTCCTTTTTCTCCCTTATCGCCCTCTTGCCCCTAGCTCCCTCCACGATTCACCCTCACACCCTGACTGCGTCACGGAGCAGTGGGCATTAAAGATGGCAGGAGACGATTGTCTCGCGTTTATGTCGTGCATCCCTTGTTCTACTTTCGTTTATGGTGATGTTTGTGAGACCCCTCGTCAGTTTATGTGGGCGTCTGATTGTTTTATAGGATCTCCTGGGCCGCTTTATGATTGGAGTTTTATTCGCTGTTAATTCTAATGACGGTTGGCAGGTTGGTGGAGGACAGCAATGGCGAAAGGAACCGGAAGGCGTTAAAGTTACGTTTAGGAACGGGTTTAATGGAGAGTCTGCTCAGAGATGATGGAAAAGGCGAGGTTTTGTGGGTTGGTTGGATGTAAGGACGGTGGGATGGGTGTCTGTGTGAGGATAGGTACAGTATGGAAGGAAAGTATCGTATCCTGTGGGACAGGATGGCGTAAGGTGTAGCGATATGTGTTTGTATGAGCGTACGAAGTGTGTAGGGATATGTGGAGCTATACACTGGCAATGATTGTTCTTCCAGTACAACGATCACTCAAACATGAACCTGCTATGTCTGTTTGAATAAAGGGCTACTAATAAAAGATAAAGAAATGTGGTTTATGCTGACGCTCAACCTGCGACAACAAAAACTTGCCCAATTTACATATCACACTCTCGTACATTCCAACAGAGGAGGAGGGGGATGATGAGTGGGGAGGAGTGAGGGGGTGGAGGATGGGGGGTGGGTAAAAGATACAAAAGTTAAGAGTGAGACAAGTTCTTCAAGATCTAGAGGGAGGAGGGTACCCGCATTCGAAACTCCTGAGAAAAGTGGTTTAATTGAACTTAAGACCCGAAAGATTTTGTTAAAGTCTCCCCCCCCCACTCCACCTCTAACCCGTCACTGGATAATTTTTTTTTCAGCAAGATGTTCTATCCTTAGCTGAAAAAGAAAGGAAAAAAGACACACGCAACTTTTCCACGTTCATTACACGAGCACATCGTCAACGAAAAACAAACACAGATAATGCGAATCTACGAAAGACCTGTTGCTACCCTAGGACCAGCTGGGAGAGAGAGAGAGAGAGAGAGAGAGAGAGAGAGAGAGAGAGAGAGAGAGAGAGAGAGAGAGGGGGGGGGGGCGAACGGTAGAAAAGTGATAAAAGTAACATATATGACACTATCGAGATGTTCGATTTCTCAATCGAAAGAAAATTTTATATCTTCAGCTAGTGTCTCCTCCATCGCTTCAGTTTGAATACCATGTTCTAAGGAGGAGCTCAGGACTAGATGTTTGCAAATCGAGGGAAATTACTTATGAAATAGCATGAAAAGAAGATCGAAGACCATATATTTGATCACTCTAAGATGATTCCCTTCACCCATACATGGGGCCTCGAGTGACCACTCCGACTACTTTGGCCTTCAAGTTTCCCAGCGACTGTGGCAACTGGCGTTCCTCCAGCATCTCGTTACCAAAACTTAACGACAGCTGTAAAAGGGCAGGTGATGGCCCTTCTTGAAGAAAACTAAATTGTCGAATGGATCCCCTCTCTCTCTCTCTCTCTCTCTCTCTCTCTCTCTCTCTCTCTCTCTCTCTCTCTCTCTCTATCGGCCTTGTGAGTCTTTTCAGCGACGTTGGTGAGGGAATGAAGCGATTTATAGAGAGAAAGGTGTCTGTACCGAGTTACTGGCTGTGTATCTTCAATGCTATTGGGCCACAGTAACTGTTGTTGCCTGATCTCCGTAGCAAGAGGATAACGTTTATCTTTTAGGACGAAGCAATGTGACACAAAACTAGCGGAGATAAGTAATACAAAATTCAAATGGGAGAAGCTGAGAGAGAGAGAGAGAGAGAGAGAGAGAGAGAGAGAGAGAGAGAGAGAGAGAGAGAGAGAGAGAGACTTGCAATTTAAGAGAGACCAAGCACCACAGAAGAATGGGTTATGTGAAGGTGCAAGTGGCACTACCAGCAGCTTTTATGGTACTAGTGTGTTGCAGCGATGGATAATCTGATCGCTGATGGGACTCTGAGACCAGTCTTGTTAAAGCCATTATGAACATATCTTGCAAAGCTTTAAGAGATTAACTTCACGTAATCGAGGTCAAACGTGGAAATGTTTAGTTGTTAATTTCCTTGAGCGTTTTCCGGTAATTATCGTTTTTTTCAATTGTCTTTTTTTCAATTGTTGTCTTTCTTTGCTTGTTCTTTAAACGAGTCTCCATCTTTCTTCGAGTGTTCTTCAGGTAATCGTTATCCACCCTGAAGTGTTCTTTAAGTAATTGTTACCTACCCTCGAACGTTCTTTAAGAAATCGTAATCTTTCCTCGTGTGTTTATTTCAGATAATCGTTATCTTTGCTCGATCGTCCTTATTAAATAGAAAATAATTCTGAGATAACCAGAGCACCATTCACAGTGTGTGTGTGTGTGTGTGTGTGTGTTCTCTGCTCTGATTGTGGACATACATCAGTGACAACGATAGCGACTTCTATTCCTGGTCCACGCCAGCATCCGATGGTCCACGAACACTGGCTCTTGGCATCATCACAAAGCCAGCCAGTGAGCCAGGATCGTTGTCGTCCACTTCGGGAGACACTCCAGCATATCTCGCACGTTCTCGTATCTGCAGACAACACACCAAACACACATTTGTTGCTGATGGTGACTCGCCTGTGATGCAATTCACTCCGAGTCCACCGGAGGTATTGCTCAACAAATCTATTCATATATTCACACAAGTACTGAGACTTTGCACGGCCCTCCAGCCTTGTATACACAAGGACAAACATGCTGGTAGTGAGAAGAGAGAAAAATATGGTTTTCTCAGGATAGACAATACAGCCATTGCCACATGATCGTGCAAGGGAATAAGAAAATTCAGTCAGAATCTTTTTACGTAGAGCAATGGAACAGAATGTGAAAACCTCCTCTTATAAACACAATAATAACGACGTGGCCTGTTCCAGTGTTGGTGAATGAGGATAACACTGGCCTTCACGTTTCGCTACGTCTATTGCAATGAAAATCTTAATTCCAAAAACTATTGAAATTGAGAGTTTTTAGCACTTAAATGGTAATAGAATTTAAAAAATCCCCTAGAAACATCTAACTGCATAAACAATCCACACAATAAGCAAATGTTCAGAAGGAGAAAAAAAATCAAAACCTCAACCAATCTTCATCCTATCAACCTTTTCCAAAATATCATTCGATCTGATCGTCACCTTGTGGAGTTGACGCTCCATTCAACGCTTCAGCTTCCCTTGGACCAAGGGCCTTCCAAGAAGCTGTAGAAGTCAGGCCTACGACGTTCTGAGCGGCGACAGAGGAACGTTAAAATAGTCCCGTGAGTGAGAGAGTGGGTAGAGAGGGACATTGGAGAGGTGGTATAAACACGGACAAACGAATGGTAATGGAGGCAAGATGAGGCACAGATCAGGGCCGACATTCTCACTAGGTCATCATTGTGGCTGATTCTTCATAGTAGAGACATTTTCGTGCACGAGACCAGGTCAGTAGAAGTGACCCTTTTAACGACACAAATCTACCGTCATTTTGTGGAAGCTTAGGAATGCTTCGAGCTATTGTCTTTCGCTCATCATCTTTCCCCAACTGGTTGGTACGGTATAAACTGAAGGATATGTTCCAAACTTTTGTACTCAACTTATATGACTTCCCTTGTTACGTCGTAAACTCTTGGTGATACCAGTCACAAATGATGGTGGGCTTCCATTGCTGGCGCTGGTGTGGTATGTGATGATAGCACTTGATGATCACGCAGACCCTGTCGCCCGGCTGGATGTGATGATAACTTGATATCTTTACACAGCTTCTATAGCTGGTTGTATGTGATGATAGCCTGATATCTTTACAACCAATATAACAGCTGATAACGATACGATATCTTGACCCAGATATTGTCGCTGGCTCTACGTGATGAAGACGATGTCTTCACAAAACCATTTAAACCAGTGTTTCTTAGGTTGACTTGCTTACTCTCGTACTTACGAAGGAACCAAATATACTTACACAGAAACCTACGTCTATGACATTCGCTAAATGAATAAAGAATCTTTAGCAATACGATGTACACAAATCAAGGTGACAATACGCTTGGGAGAGAGAGAGGGGGGGAAAAATATCAGACGCATAACACAACTCAAAATTCCCATTTGTATTTACGTATCAGAGAGGAGCAAGTGAATGTACTAAGTATTTTCGCAACACACGGCAACGAAATGTAACTGCATTACATGTTCTTTGGGCGAACAAGTGCCGAGGACAGCGTCACTGGCGCGGAAAATGGGAGACGCCAGCGTAGGCGTCCGCGAGGAACGTGTTAGTCCAGCTCCTCCGTTTTTCCACGTGTAAATGAAGGTCAGAATCTAAAACAGCGAATGAAAACATTTGAATACATGATATACTGTTCATAGCTATATATATATATATATATATATATATATATATATATATATATATATATATATATATATAAAAACACGGAAATCTCTATCACTACTTTTCACCCAACTATTTCACAAAACTTTTATTTCAGAGATCTAACTGTCGCCCTTGTGGGGTTTACGCTCCGTCCAGCACCTGAATATCCTTCAGGGACAAAGGTCCTCCTGAGCAGGAGTCAGGCATGCGAACTCCTCAGCGTCGATGGACGAACTTCATAGAAGACTCGAGGATGAGGCGTGGGGGCGAAGGGAGGTGTTGGAAAGGAGGTGAAAACACTGAGAACTGGAAGGTTGAGAAGGAAGGGAGAGAGAGAGAGAGAGAGAGAGAGAGAGAGAGAGAGAGAGAGAGAGAGAGAGAGAGAGAGAGAGAATGAAGTGATGAGCATTCTCGTCCTTAAGGAGAAGAAAGACAAAAACAAAGGCGTCACTTGTGGCTAACTGTCCAAGTTGGAGAAGAGTTTTCATACTAAAGACCTGACCAGGAGAACTCAACTTTTGGCAGCTTTTATCCATTGTTAGGTTAGGAATTTTGGGTAATGTTCCGAATTATTGAATTCCACCCCTATCCAACCCCTTGCCACCTTTTACCATCCATCTTCGCGTTGATAACATCCCTTCCCTTCCCTCTCATATCAATCCATTCATCTAACCCTAGTTGGGTAAAACAGAGAGTCTTTCCAATAATGTAAATCACTTTCACAATACAATGATCAAGAGAACTAATTCTATTTTTTCCTACATTATTGGGGTATAGACATATATAGTTCTCTTACGCACGAAAGTCATGAATGAAAATTAGATGAGGGCGGATCATATGAGGTAAAGAAATATATGAAGAAAGAAGGAGTGGAGTATCAGATAACATTGCACAATGGAAGATGTAAATGTGAATATTATGTATACATGAGGGATGGGAATGATGGAATTGATGAAAATGAAAGATAAGACGAGATTACACGTTGGTATGAACCTATGGAGAGGATGAGTGTCTGAAGAATGAAGAGGTGTATATGAGGGAAATGAGAGATTTGCAAGTGAGAAACATATGAAGTGGAAGGATCTAAGTGAGGGAAAGTGTGAGGATACGAGAGGTAGTTTGCATGCAGGGTTGCTTAGAGCTGTGCAAAGGGGGATATGCATGAAGGACAGGCCACCTGCATGAGACGCCCTGCTGGATAATGGAAGACAACGTACTGGATGTGAATAGATAAACAGACAGAACAAATGAGACATTCTAGATATCCTGGGAAAACATTCGCGGCACAAATACAGAATGATCCACACGCCATCTTAAGACAGCTAATGGTAACTTTCCCTTCGTGTCTCGCACAAAGTAATACTACGAAAATTATACATCTGTACTTTCCCTTCTTGTTCCATGCCTTTAACCCTCTGATTGCAATGGATCCAAGTACTGGAAGCCTGCCTCTCGAACACCCGAGGTGTTAGTCTGATGGGTATTAGTGTCGGCTCTGGGAGCGATATCGGATAACACGCCACAGAACAATGGGTAATTCTAGAGACAACCTGTTACAGCCAATCAGTATATATGTTCCAAACTGGCCTCCTCTGCCTCTCGTTACGAGGCGCTCCTGCCAGATACATGGCGTGACACAAGCTGTGGTTGGTGCGCGATTGTGGCCGCTGCTGTGTTGTTGTGGTGATTCGACTGTAGCAAAAGCTGTGTTAGCGTTCGACTGTAGGTGCTGTGTTCGACTGTAGGAGCTGAAGTATTGCTACTCGACTGTGTGATGCTGCTGTGTTGGTACTCAGCTGTGGGTGATGCTGTCTTAGTGCTAGACTGTGACATCTGCTGTGTTGGCTTTCGAGTGTGGTAACTGCAGTGTTAGTCCTCGACTGCAATGCCAGAATACAGTCTCTGTTGTTTGCGAGGAACTGTCTTCGTGTGTTGGGAGTCTACCTAACTGTTTTGCAACAACTATTGAGGATTTTATGCCAGATATTTCTTTTTTTTTTTTTAGTTGTGTGTCGACAGAGGATATTGGAAACCCCACACGGGTACAGAGGATACAGAGGTTAAGCAACGTTGTCTCAGGTTAGTACACATGAAGGCGAGTGACTGCCTGGAAACAAGATTCTGTTGGAGAGTGCGGTGAGAGCTACGCGCTAATCCCTAGCTCTGCCTAATGGTAAAACCCCACCACAAATTTATGACTGCTCTCTCTCTCTCTCTCTCTCTCTCTCTCTCTCTCTCTCTCTCTCTCTCTCTCTCTCTCTCTCTCTCTCTCTCTCTCTCCTGATCTACTGCAAACTACTCAAATCCCCCATCACACTAAGCACCCCCTCCCTACCCCTCTCCCTGCTATGACCTTCCTCCTCCTTCATCTCTTTCACCCCCTTCCCCTTTACCCCTCCCCTTCCACCGGCCAACACGGGGTATGAATTGTTCAACGAGCCGTGACAGGGGCTGGGGGAGGAAGGAGGGAGGAAGAGATCGGTGTGGTGGTTGTGGGAGGAGAGGGGAGGGGGGGAATGAAACGCCTGATGCCCCTGAGGCAAAGCAAAATTATTGTGCTTATAAATTTTGCATTCAGGCAGGCGAGTCGGGAGCGGCACCCGGGAACGTGTTCCGCTCTGCCTCTCACTGTTCTCTCGCTTCTCATTTATATCCGTCACCGAAAACCAGGATTTGAATGTTATTGCATTCTTTTCCCCTTAATTATGTCTGCTCTCTCTCTCTCTCTCTCTCTCTCTCTCTCTCTCTCTCTCTACGTTCAACCTATCTCACCAGTTCTCTCTGCAGCTCCATGCAGTCCTTCTCCCTCTCTCCCTTCCTCCGCTCTTCGCTCCCTCTCTTTCTCACGGTAAAATTTGCTGACGGATATGTGTTGCAGGAAATATAGTGTCTTCCCCTCTTGAACACCTGGGTCGCGGCCCGCCTCAGTTTATGCTGTTCCTGGAAGTGGACGAGTCGAGTGTGCGCATCCACGAAGTGGCTCTCGTAAGCTTGAGAGAAGATAAGCTTCTCTTACAGTGCAGACGAGACGAATATATATATATATATATATATATATATATATATATATATATATATATATATATATATATATATATATATATATAATGTAATTACTTTTACGGAATTGTTAAAGCTTCAAAGATGCGCCACAATCAGTAAGTGATAAGTTCTTCGATAATTTGTTCTTTCGTTTTCTATCCTGTGTTGGATAGGAGGATCTTGTCATGGACGAAGGTCCACATCGAGGCCAGGTTGAAATGGGAGAAATAATGAAAAAAGGAAAACCTTTCACGAATGTCAGAGGAAATGGGGAAACCTGCCTTTTAAAAATGGCCACCAGGTGATATTTGTTTGGAAGGACACAACGGGGTCAGGAGTATCAAAGTTTCGAAGTGTAGGGAAATAAATTGGTTTCGAAACGACTCCACCTTTGAGCTGCCAAAGGCCACACAGTAGTCATGTGACGCACCAGCTTCCCCAGTGACGCGAGGTTTGGTTTAGCCTTTAGCTAAAGACCAGAGAGGCTTTACAATGAGACAAATTTTCTCGCATGTTTTGTATAGAGGAACGTTTGACGTCACGAACACCGCACAGTGATCACGGCCGGACATAAATGCTTCAAAAAAAAAAAAAGGTGACTTCACACTCGGTGTAATCACATGCAAGCAGAGTCTGGTAGTATATATATATATATATATATATATATATATATATATATATATATATATATATATATATATATATATATATATCCGTAGTTGCGTCGATATTTTCCGTTTACTTACACTGGATATTAAATCCCCGTTGCTTACCAGTTACTCTTCCTGTAGTAGCCAAGGTTATATAAGAATCAAAGTCAAACCAGAGCATCACTACCTTCCCAATATAAACAAAACAGATCACCACATATCCAGATAAAATGGTTGACAGTTTCAAGAAATTCCAGCATTTAGGCATAGCTCCGGCAGTCTAACAGTTAAATCCGGCATTCTACTAGTTCGACCCGGCACTCTACGAGTTAGACCACTGTATTACAATAGCTGTCAGACCCCAGCCGGCACTCTAGCAGTCATTGTTGGCACTCTAGCAATAAATTAGACCTGACAATCTAGCAGTCAGTCTAGGCACTCGAGCGGTCAGAACCCTGCACTGTGATCATCACTCGAATGTGTGACCCAAATACCTGTGTGAACACTTCGTCTCTTGCATATTCACAGCCATCTGCCAACTCTTCCCTTTATTCCTTCTATCATTTTAAGTGTTTTGGCTCGTCCTCCTTTTATCTATTTTGTCTCTTAAAGCTTCCATTTGGCATTTTTCGTGACATATCACTTATAATACAAAACTGTCCATTTGCTGTTTTTTTCTTTTTTTTTTCGTGGCATATAGGTCAATTCTTGTTAAATTCACATAACATTTAAAAGCAGGAATTATATCTTCGAATGAAACTGATAACACGTTCAAAAAATTAAATAATACCTCAAATTTATCAGGTATAAATATAGGCAGATGTGATGTGCATTAGTGTATCCAGTCAGTATCATTAATACATCTTGTCAGTATCATTAATATATTCTGTCAATATCATTATAGGCTTTAATTAAAAAGAAAATGGAAAGTATTAGTTTACTAAAAACTTATTCCTCATTAATTTGACACAAAAAACATTAGATATTAATGAATGATTCGAATTTGCAAAACTGTACCTGACAAAAATCCCCCCAAATGTGAGTCATATTAAAAAAAGACATACTTCGAGTAGCCTTTAATGTTTAAAAGCATCAGTAACAGGAATATATATATATATATATATATATATATATATATATATATATATATATATATATATATATATTTCTTGCAGGCACAAACACGACGTCCGAAGGCAAGAGCTTATAAAAACGGCAAAAACCTACTCTGTTGCCATTCAGGATTGGCTGGGTTCTGTTCCTCCTCACCTCGCGGAATCCACACGCATCACAAGTGGGATTTCCTCAGAGGCGGGAGCTTTTACTCCGCTCCAACCAAAACACTGATTCAGAGTCCCCACCACACGCAAGCCTCGGCCCGCATTCATTTGTTGTGGCAGCAGCTGCTGCAGATACTCCCAGGGTAAAAATATAGACAAATGCGTCTCCCCCTGCGCTATCCGAGAGGCTGGGTGCTTTAAAGCAAATGGAGGATATATATATATATATATATATATATATATATATATATATATATATATATATATATATATATATATATATGTGTGTGTGTGTGTGTGTGTGTGTGTGTGGTTTACGTTCTATGAAATAGATTTGAAGAGCATTTGTGGTAAGTACTCTTGTTTCTTTACACAGTATGTACCATGATCATCTTCAGAAAATGAATTCTAATTAACAGGGAATTGTTGTAATAAATCTACACTGGTTAATGTAGACTATGGAAAAATTCTCTATATTCCTAAAACCTTTCTGTACATATGTTACCAAGATCATTCTCATCAGGTGAAGTGAACATGACCGTTCAAATCATCATTATGATTGCTGTCAGCTTCCATCACAACCCTGATCACAAACCAATTATAAAGAGGGACTGAATCTCTCTCTCTCTCTCTCTCTCTCTCTCTCTCTCTCTCTCTCTCTCTCTCTCTCTCTCTCGTTGTTCACCACCACACACTACTACGCTCCTTGAGAATTATGGCTTTCCGCATAACAGAGCATAACTTGTAGTTATGGTCATGTATCTTCTTGTCTGTTGACTTTCCTACACGGAAGTCTGAATTCATCATCATGCACAAAATTCATGCATAGTACCCGCGTACCCAGAGTTATCTGCAGGAGTGTCCTCAACGTCTTAAAGTTCTAATGCCAGGAAGGTCGAGGGGAGGGTGGTAGACATCTGTTTGACCCCTGTAGCTTCTGCTTCGACTTTTGGGTCACGCAGCCCACTCACATTCCTCCAGAGGAAGTGCTACAAAACTTTCATTCAAAGTTGTCAAAGCTGGGGAATATACGATCCTGGGCGGGCCTGGCTCAGGATTTAACAGAGGAAAAGAGGTAATGGTCCAAGCTGATGGTTGGGAAGGTGTTGTAGAGCAGTTGTAAGGGGTGGTTGGGGTCAAGGTTGTGGACGACAGATTGAGAGAGATCAACGATGGTTAAATGCTAGGGGGGAAGACGGAGAGATGAGTGACGATTGTTGAAGAGTGAAGTGGACAAAGGTGGGAATAATGCAGATACTATTTCTGAGGGATGCTTTCTCATCTCTCAAATTTCGTAGCGGCCGTAATAGCTTCCCTACCTGCCTCTGCCGAGCCTTAAGGTTCACATTCTCTCTCGCGAGAGACATGTTTTCACAAAATTGAGTAAGGCATTGTACATGTCCTTTCCCTGATGGATGGCCCTAAATCATTTGGACTTCGACTTCAAGCATATATCAGTGTGTCTAGAACTCAAGTGATTCTAATGGAGGCTCGAACCCAAGACCTGAAGAATATGGATATATAATGTTGCTCTGGTGACATTAGGTTGTCAGCAGTTATTGTTATTGTCTATTGTGGAGGTGTTGGTGGTGGTACCATTGGTAGTGAAGGAGGGTATACTGATGATGGCAGTCGGTACGACCTACCACCTTGCTGGTTTGACAGCGTTATTTACGCTTACAACGAAATGATATTCATCTACATACACACCTCCCTCCGCGCTTGGCATAAGGACCCGTTGACTTTCCTGGTATCAGCTACCCACAATTTCTGTGAGAGGTACTGACATCACAGGAACATGGAGGGAAACTAGACATTTCTCCTTCTGTTCTCTTTCTATTGTAAGCACCATGGTAAATATGGCTCCTGCCTTGGAAGCTAACTTGTGGAATTTGCCCAGTAGCTTTGCGAATATTTTAGGGAAAAATACAAAAGTTAAATGACCTCGCATGAAACGCTTTGAAACTGAATAATGAATCGAGTTGTGGAAATCATTAATTTTCCTGGGCATGACACTCTCGTTCCTGCGGCTGATTACCATAATTGATGCATTAAAACCCCGGCGAATGTTCTTCATACATTTAAAAGGAATAACACAATACGTTCATCTCCCTATGACTACAGTCTCCTGGAAGTATTATGATAACGTAGAGGAAGGTGGACACACAGGCATGGGTAGTGGTGATCTGATTCATCATAACAGGAATATTCATCGCTGATCTATCACCCTTAAAAAAGTCATAGTCACTGACCACTAAAAGAATCAACTGTTTTGTCTTATGTTTTTGCACTTTTTTCCATACTTTTTGTGTGCTATTCTCGTTCGTTCTTGATAACCTAAATTGTTCATGAACTATGCGACGATAAGAGAAAATCAAATTCACAGAGTTTGGAAATTGCTTTCACGTGAGGGATTAGAACTATATTTAATTTTCATATTAGTCCATGTGGCACTGGGCAACAACATGACACAGTCGTGTTCGTCAAAGGGAAATGAAGTGTATGAGGAAAAGAATACAGACGAAATTACTTCATGCTCCTTGCTTGTTTGTAGGCTCATCTCCTGAAGGAGGTGTTGGCATTACGCTTGCACGAGGTTACACAGCGAGAGGAAAGTCACCTTCAGGGACGATGTGTCGTCTTCAGAGGACGAAGAGGAGTACAGTCTCGTCGAGAAACTTCATACGTCCATCCCTGCTACTGATTGTAGCGCAGCCTTAAAGCTACAGAAGCACTATGAAAAGAATCTTTGTGTTATACAATATTAAAATCTGAAAGGTGGAAACGTTATAGGCACACAAAGATGAAACAGAATTCTACAACCTCGATATTCGTGGGTAAAGGAAGATATAACAGCCACCCGAGTGTTGTGATGTATGGGGTCATCTATAAAAACTTCACATCAAATGGTCACAACGACATTGTTTTCCGTATCCTGGAGCCGGGTCTCGCCGCGTAACTTTGGCTAGAAGAAGACTCCTCTGGCGTAACTGATAAAGCAATACATTTGAAAGCCTACAAGAATAAACTGGTCTTACTCCTTATACAAATTGTTTTTAAAGCCAGACGCATACCGGTGGAGGAATCTGTGGCGTTGCCCCGGCCCTCACTGGTGAGCTAGCAAAGTGGAGGCTGTATTAAGAGATGACAAGTGAAGATCCTCTGAAGGCATTACCCAAGTGGAGGGCCCTCATCCTGCGCCCAGACCCCTTTGATGGCGCGGTTTTTTTTTTTTTCGAGTTCCAAGATAAGAGTTCCACTAGGGATATTCTGGCGTGCAGATGTGGGCAGGGGAGCGAGTTTCTTCGTGGGGACTTTAATGAAATTGAGTGTAAAGCAGAGGCTAACACGTTCTGAAGGCGCTGGCACACCATCCGCTCTGCCGAACTCAAAGCATTACGGAAAATACACGAGAGGGGAATGAAGATCAGACGCGGATCTTGTATCTACTTACCAAATGACCTTAACCACGACCCGGATAATGTAGAATGGATCTTTAAAGGATAAGCAATTAGACAGTAATGATTAGATCCATCAGTGACAATGCTAATTATAATGACGGTATCAGATCACACTTCAAGAAGTATCTATTGAAATCAATTGTCAAAAAGATCGTGAGAGACAATTTCGAGGGATTGAACGTCCAGCAGATCACCAGTCAGATTCGCTTATATATTAATATCAGCAACACACTACTACGAGCACACTCGTCTTTCTTTTCTGCTACTGGTGAAACGTGTAATCCGCTTTCCATCTCGGAAAGTGAACACAAAACGAATATATTTCGGTAGCTGTCAGTACTAAAATCACCTGCAATGTCGAAGGTAAAAATATATTTCATTTCCATGTTAGAACAAGGATTTACACCCTCTCACCTCCGAGGGAAATCATGGGATTCGTCGGCAGATAAACCCTGTAAGGATATTGTGACTGGAACAACGAACACAAGGTAGAGACAGGACTGAACAAGTTAAGAGCTGGACAGTCACACGGTAAGACTCAACCGGAGGAACAGATCAGGATTTACAAGTATTACCTCTCCTGAATCCGCAGTTGATTTATTTCCAATCTGTACATGAGCCACGGTGGCACTCGTACTTTACGAAAAAAGAAATGCATTTAACGACAACGTAGATAATTAGGCAAGTGGCGGGTTTGAAGAGGAGAGACTCTGCTGGAAGACTGATTATCTCAAGACCAGCTGCCTCTGGTGTTTCGAGAAAAGAGAATATTCCAGGACTTTAGGATTCTCGGTTACCTGTTTGCTGAAGCTAAAACCATCTGGGCATCTGGGTGTGAGAAATACTCCCTCGATGTGTGAGTCTATGAGTAATTACCCACTTATTCTGCGGCTAATGCATCACAGGGAGAGAGTTCTACAGTTTTCGTGTGCGTGTGTCTCTGTGGAAGGTACTCAAACATAGAATTTTGGTTTTCTCCTCTAATACTTGGCAAACATTAGACAGTAGTTCGTGAGGATCGTCAGAAACAGAAAAATATATCTCTTACAAGAAATTTTTTTGAGGTTCTTTCTTCAGTATATTGACAAATACTCTTGTTA
Organism: Panulirus ornatus; assembly: GCF_036320965.1. Lineage (NCBI taxonomy): Eukaryota > Metazoa > Arthropoda > Malacostraca > Decapoda > Palinuridae > Panulirus > Panulirus ornatus. The sequence goes on along the minus strand of NC_092251.1, from coordinate 2,467,630 downwards.
GTCACAAGTGAATTATCTAAACTGAATTATTCCCTGGAATAATTAGTGTTATTCTTTATTTCCATATTGTTGCTTCTCTTTATGATTTACCATATGCAGGAAGTCTCCATATCAGTGACATTGTTGTCATGTGGTATAATCTCCACCCTACTTTCCTCCTCCTCCTCCTCCTCCTACTCCCTCTTCTTCCCCTCCTACGAGTTACCGCCAGCAAGGCTTCCCTGGCCACCTATAGCCAAGCTATTTTTGATCGTGATGAGTAGCAGATGGGAAAAGACTCCCTGCCTTCGCTTGTGGATTCAGACCCTGCACTCCACGGTAGTCTTTGAGAGATTCAGGCGGTTCAACAGGTCCATAAAGTAGATCCAGCTTTCTTGTCAGGTCTACGGTTAGATGGTTATTCATTCCCTTACCCAATGAATCGATAGAGTGGAAGAAGACATAGTCCATTCCCGTTATTTCTTTCACCTTTTTCACCGAAGAATCCTTTCTTTGTGCTACATTTTTTCCCCTTTTAGAGCGAAAATTGTAAGCAGAATATGAAAGTATAAGACCAATTCAAAAGTCTTCTTTTCTATGCTGCAAACGCCACTGTCTATGATTGCCTTGCTGTAATTTTGCATTACCTTAATCATTTTCAAACAAATTACACGAGAAAAACTGCTTCAAACTAGCCTCGAAGCCCATTGCCGTCTTCCTCAGGTAAGTATTCGAAGAAAAAATAATTTTGGCGTTTAGGTAAACTGGAAAATATACCATCATGATGACCGTCCAAATAAAGGTCTTAGATAGTTGGTTTGTTGAAGTATAAAACGCAGACTAAGATACGTTTCAAGATATAAAGTTGGCGGATCCCACACTGAGCAGAGTTCATTGGATGAATCTTCGTTTCCTCCGAGGCTTCAGGATTCTTTTTCAATGTTGCTTGGAGGCTATTGGGTCATTTATCTTCATTAGGCCGGATAATGATACTCATTTAGCTTTTTGTCCTTATCTGAGGTGTGCCTTATTATTTGCTTTGTGTTCTGATATTTACTTCTTGGCTTAGAATTTCTTTGACTGAAATGTGAAAAGGGAATGCAACTCCATGATGGTGACGAGACAAAACCTTCAGTCGCAAAGTTTTAGGCAAGAAGAAAAACGGGCAGAGGTTGGGCAGAAATAAGCTTTTAATGCATAAAGCTTATCCAGGTTGCGTCTTCCTCACTGATAATACACAAAGAAACTCATTTCATACACCTGTGCGTTCTCCTGTCAAGCAAACCCAGCTTTCTAAGCTGAGCAGCCTTTCAACACACAACACACTTTATGTTGTAACAACCACTCCTATTAACGCTATATATATATATATATATATATATATATATATATATATATATATATATATATATATACCCTAGCCTGAGCCAGGCATCTATTTTACCGACCAACCCCTAGGGGTGGATGAACAGCTGGGGTGACTGTGGACCGACTACCACAACCAGGATTCGAACTTATAAGCTCGACTCTGGGCGGCCCGTGAATGCGTCACGAACGCTAACCGCTACACCACGGATTAACATTAGAATTAGCATCACAAATGACATACTGACAGGATTAGAGTTCATCAAAAAAAAGAAAGAATAGAAATCGCAGGCTCTCTCATCGGAGGTGTAATCACCATCGTCTGGATTTAGAAGCCGTAGGTCCGCGGCCAAGAGCAATACCCAAGCGCCTGGGGATTGTCACATGATCCAATGAATCAGAGGATTACCAGCAATTAGCACGTGGGGGGAAATTTTCTGATCACTAGGATTAGTACTGATCAAGTTTAGCAGACAGGGAAATCCAGGATACGATAAATTGGGCCCACTGTCCACATTTCTCGTTGTTGCGACATTGGCAAGAGGACGAGCCAGATGGTGGATGGTCGCGGGGTATGATGGTTGGGGCTGGGACGAACCACTGTGGCAATGGTTCAGGTGTGGCGAGTGATACACGAAGGTGATCAGGACAGATCTCCCTCCCTGCAATACGTCAGCCGATCCTATCTGTGTCCCTCTTAAGCGTCTAATGTCATAATGAGAAAGAAAAAAATGATGTGTAAGGATACCCAGCACGATCTCTCTCTCTCTCTCTCTCTCTCTCTCTCTCTCTCTCTCTCTCTCTCTCTCTCTCTCTCTCTCTCTTATCTAAGTAATCCTTCCCATTACATCAGTGGAGGACCTACGAAGGACCCTTTACCACCCGACATTCCGATACACGTAAGATAAGAGAGAGTCTGGCCCAGTCGCAGCCTGCTTCATCTATGACCTCATCTGGGACTCCCTACCCAACCCTACCGCCAGTCCTAGGGTGTGTCCTTAGCCTTACCTCCAGTCCTAGGGTGTGTCCTTAACCCTACCTCCAGTTCTAGGGTGTGTCCTTAACCCTACCTCCAGTCCTAGGGTGTGTTCTTAACCCTACCTCCAGTCCTAGGGTGTGTCCTAAGCCCTACCTCCAGTCCTAGGGTGTGTTATGGTACTCTACAGACTCCTGTGATACGTTGTCGTGCGCTACCTCCATCTGGAGGGTATGTTGCCCTCCCTCCCCCCCTGATACGAAGGATTCCTACAGAAAGTTCAAACGAATACCTCGTGTAACTTGTCGAGTGTTTATGCAAACTCTGACTGCACGAGAATATTTTTCCCTCGAGGTGGTATTTCTACATTCTTCTTCCAGGTCGCGTTACTGCATTGTATATCAAGGCCGTATTGCTGCAAAAGATCGCCAGTGTTCCGTCGCTGTACACCGCTAGAGTGCGTCGTTGCGACATGTCACTAGAGTGCGTCGTCGCTACATGTCACTAGACTGTGTTACCCCACTGCACGATTTCTCTGGATTCTCTATTTTTTATTTTTTTTTTTTTTTGGGGGGGGGAAGGTAATTTTCATTAACTTTAGAATCTTGATAATTTCATACAGCGCCTCGAGTAATTATGAAGCTTCAGCCACATCAAAGTACTTAACCCATGCTTGTGTTTCAGCTCTTTCTATAAAAAGAAAACTTATCTTTGTTTAATATCTTCGTAAGAGGAAAAAGTTTGCTTTACAACACGTAAATTCCAGGAAAACTTTAGTCATTGGGAAAGAGGAAAGTATAAGAACAAAAATAATAGGAGTTTCAAAACTAAAAACTCCGTCAAGCATATTTTCCCTAGATTTTTTACGTAAAATTTTTGGTCAGTATGAACAGAAAATGACACCAAGCCTTAGTCTTTTTTTTCTTTACAATATTTACACGACACAAGACTTACAGCACTTGCAAAACTTGTGAATGAGAGTGAAAGGGTTTTTTATACTTATACACTTTACCGCCCGCTGGATTTACAAAATTTACAAAGTCTACACGACTTAAAGGACGAAAAGAATTTACAAAAATTTTACATGATATTCAGAAGACTTGACAATGATAAGATTCATACGATTATATCTACGAAATACTAAAAGATATAAATTTACAACATCCACAAGATAAGAAAGATCTATTAAAGATTCACTACAAGAGTTACAGAAGTCTTAAGGTTTACGTAAGGCTAAAATTCTAACCAGAATTCCTTAAGAATTAAACTATTTAATGCATCATCGAAATAAAGGTGGCAGAACTTTCTCAGATTTCCTACCACAAAAGTTGTTAAAATCTAACAACTTTAACTCAAAATACCTTAAATATCATGCTATTTACGAAGCTTAAAAACAATCTCAGTGTTAAAACCTACACCATTTTCGAAATTTATTTAACATTTATTTTTTTTTTTCCGGAAAATATTTACTACTCTGGAGTAAATTATATATAATCACTTCCCTCAGTTTCATGGGTTATGTTCTTTTCGCCCAAAGTTTGCGTCGCTTTACGGTCAGGGTTTTCACAACTGGTCCCTTCACTGGATTGGTGCGCATTTGTCTAGACGAAGACGTTCTTTTAAAACATACGATTGGCTCCTCGACAGCTTATAGAGATGTGAGAATCAAAAGCTTTGATTCGAAATAAAAAGAATTAAGCTGATGGACAGCTGTGTCTGTGAGTATGAGACTGACGATGGGAGAATAGTGTTATCCCTGCCTTAAACATAGGACACTAGGTATACCCCGATATACGATGAAGAAAAGAAAGATTCGGTAAGAGAGAAAGCTTTTCCAATCATGCCACGTATCTCTGGAAGAACTGCAGTGAAATATTTAGCTATAACCCCTCCATCAGCAAGTCCCGACATATATTCATGGGCTACGGAGTTATAAATATAAAGGTGGAGTTTCTACACTATCCTGGGCTAGTGGATGGGGCATAATGAGAAGATGGAGCTTTACTGTCCTCAGGCTGTTGCAGGAGAGGTGGTATGTAAGGCTAAGCTCTCGCACAATAACTAGGGATATTTGCTTCATGGTGAAGGACACGATACGTGAAGACCTACGATGCTTTTCCCCTCTAATATACTTCGAGTCTCTGATTTTACGCATCTCAGTAGAACTACAAAGTATATATACCCACTCATTCTGCACCGAGTTAATTCTTCATCATAATCACGAAGACAGTTCTTAAAACTCAATCGCAGAATCTTTGACATGCATATCTCAACTAGTTTGCTTATTTACATTCCAATGTTTACGTTCGCTCATGGGGCTGCATTAAAGCGCCGAGATTCTTTTAATGAAATATAAAGTCATAGAATTATGATCTCTTTCCCCTTGAAATCGTGGCTCAAGTTTGTAATATATATCTATGACACACACACAAACATGTATATGCTAATCTCTCTCTCTCTCTCTCTCCATATATAATACATTCTTTTTTGTCAGACGAATTTTGGTAATATTTCTCCTGGACGAAAGAGGAGCTTCCTTTCAGTTAGAGGCTCGCTGGTATACCCTGCTTTACAACCAGCTGGACACATGCACACAAAATATGAGCCACCTGTGGCTTCTCCCAGACCGTCAACCCACCTGCTGGGCAGAAAACACCCATCTATGGCCCCTCATAGTCACCCTGAACTGTGCGTGAGAGGAAAAGGTAATATCACCCAGCTGTGTCCTCCCTGTGTATCACATTACAGGTTTTCAAAATATACAGGAAACACACATGACTTAATAAATCTGCTAGATGTTTAACGATGTCTTTATGATATCTATCAACGTGTCTGTACTAAAGGTATTAGTAGCTAAATCTGTAAATATATCTAAGATATCTGTAACTGCACTTGTAAGATTTCTGCGACTCTATAAGCAAGATATCTGTAAACAAAGCAGTAAGATATCTGTAAATGATTTTCTACGGTACGTGTAAAGTTTACAAAATATCTGGAAATAGACCTTCAAGATATCTGTAAATACATCTTGAAGCATCTAATGTATCTAAAAGTGTATTTGTAAAACATCTATGAATATACGTATGTACTTGTACAGTATCTGTAAATAAACGTGTAAGATAAATATAAGCATATCTAAAATGAATGTTCAAGTTTGTTTAGTTGAATACATCGGCGAGATATAATACAGTACGAGCAACGTGAAATATTCAGTGAGGCAAGGAATACAAAATAAACTTTACGTTACTAATTATACTGTACAATGCAAACTGTAATGAAGAACAGTATTTCAATTAGAAACACACGTAGTGTTAACAAGATTTAACTTCATGGATAAAGACTGATTATATATTGAGATGAAAAACGAATACTTTCACAGACATGAATCTCTCTCTCTCTCTCTCTCTCTCTCTCTCTCTCTCTCTCTCTCTCTCTCTCTCTCTCTCTCTCTCTCATACACAAACGCACGCACACACAATCCCATCCATCCCTGACTTTTCACCGCAAAAGACTTTCAAGTTGTCCCACAAATCCTCCAAATATGCAGCCACAAAAACCACCTCACAAAGGGTGTTGGGGAGAGGGTAGGAGGTAGGGGGGACAGCCATGTGGGGCCGAAGGGAGTGGATTGGGGAAGGGGGAGGGGATCTGAGAGGGCGAGTCGAGGTGAGGAGGAGGGAGTGGGGGAGGGGGGGGTCTGCGATGGAAGATGAAAGGGAGAAGAATTATAAGGGAGGAGGAGGAGGGAGGTAGAAGTTTGAGGCAAGACAATCTCGGGAGGGCCGACCAGCAAGACATTTTCCGGCCTACGTATCTCTCTTATCTCGTGCCCTTCAGGGAAAGCCTTTACTGAAGGCTCGGAAAGAGGAAGTAGAAAACGGGACATTAAGAATATATAGAAGAGGGGTTGGGGAAGGCGTTATAATGACAAAAAAAAAAAAAATAGAGGACTAGATTATTTAAACGAAAGGGGAGGAAGAAGAGGAATGGAAGAGAAACACAAGAATCAAATAATAGATAAAGTGGTAAGAGGAAGACAGTAGAAAAAGATAATTAGGACGTGGGGTTAAGTACCGTGTGTTGGGATATGGTTAGAGAGGATAGTGGAAGAAATTTGAAGGTGATGGTGGGGGCAGGGGAATGGTCAACTTAAATGGAGAATATGGTAGACGATGGGAGAGAGAATGTACAGTATAGAGAACTGGAAGTAATAGAAAAGCCGATAATGATAATTGTAACGATAAGATTATTTATCATTATCATGTATGATTGGTAGTAGATGGTGCTGTAAAGTGCCAAAGCATGACATAGCGAGTTAATTACAAACTCATCTCGGTCCTACTTAGATGGAATCCAATAAAACCCGATGAGAACATGATTCGCCTGAGTAGTGGATTCTACTCTTTTCATCGGCGACAGAAAAAAATAAAATACTTGGAGCAGATGAAGTTCAGCGGGACGGAAGAACGCTCCCTTATAACCCCTTTTCAAATATTTTCTTCCTATGTTGAGGTGTGCGAGAGCGTGTTAGGCCTAGCAATGCCACTGGCGTGTGTCTCGCATACGTACCTACGTCGAAAGAACACACGCATATATATACACGTGAAAATACAGACCCATGACCAAAATTACCTTGAACACACCTCCTTATATGCACACACACAGACATACATAACCCAGTACCTTCCTCTCTCTCCTCTCAACATAAACATACACGCCCGCCCAAACAGTATTACCCCTTTTACAACTGACCCACACATATCTCTCTCTCTCTCCTAAAAGACATGACCTCACCCTTTCCTCCCTAATCTATTACCACTGGCCACAGCCACCAGCCCAAGAGGGTGCTAATGAAAGGCCAGCCAGGTATCAACATCCAGATCTATGGTGCTTAACGCTACGGTTCGACCGTCAGCTTAACCATGCCTTGTGCTCAAAGGCCGAGTCGCCCGTCCCCCTTCACCTCTCTCTCTCTCTCTCTCTCTCTCTCTCTCTCTCTCTCTCTCTCTCTCTCTCTCTCTCTCTCTCTTTGATGGATCTTATCTACAGACCTTCTAACCGCTTCGTCCCTTATCACCCTTCAATTCACTTCTTACCCTCTAACGTTTTCCTTTGTTATCGTCTCTCGTATAGTCTCATTTCTTTATTGTACTACTTGTTCATTTTTTAGCATATGGCCATCTATTTATTTCATGCTCATGCTGCTTTTTTTTTTTCTAAATTACTGTATCTATCTGTAGCTTCTGCTACTCGCACTTTCTTCAAGTTATCATTTGACGTTTAGATTTAATTTACATTTTGTTATTCAATGTCTTCCCAAGTATCTTCCGCTGCTCTGATCCTTAACCATTTTTGTTTCGGACTCATTTTACATATCATGCTTCGATTATATTTCCGTCCCGTCTCACCTTACCTCTTTTATATCTCGCTTCCCATTTTTTTTTAACCATAAATCGCTTTCCCTCCTCTATTTTCACTCATACCCTCCCCTTCCTCCTCTCTCTTCATACCTCTTCTCCATCGCCTTCACTTTTCTTTTTTTCACCTTCCATTCCATCTGTTATCTCCCCGTCCTCTCAACATTACTCTTATCTCCCTTCCACTGTGCTTTATCAGTCTCCCTCCTCTTCTTCCACCTTCTTCCCTCTCCTCCTCACCCATGTGACCTTCTCGAGAAGCCACAGCCCCATCGTTAGCCTGCCCCATGAACCGTATCGGTGACTGGGTCGCCCCCCATAATGGTCGCTGGTGGAAGCTGTGGTTTCTTTATAAAGGTTCGATTAGTTCCAGCCGGGAGTTGCCCCACCTCACACCCACAGTCCTTTAGCTCAAGAAAGATCATTGAGGTGGTTGGTGTGTGTGTGTGTGTGTGTGTGTGTGTGTGTGTCCGTGTGTGTGCGTTTGTGTATATATTGATCTATATGTACTCTACAGGGAAGGAGTTCTATACTCGTGGAGCTCTGTATCTCGCATTTTGGCTACTAACATACAGTGTCTTAAAAGTCTGTATGCTGTGTGTGTGTGTCCTACCAATTTTTTTTCTGACCTCTTGATATTCAAGTGTCATTGTACGATCATCTGTATTCGTCAACATGGATATATATATATTTGTATGTATAACCTGCAACCAGTTTATGACCCAATAATCCATTATTCTTAGGTCATTGTGTACGTTTGAGTGTCGTCCCGTGCCTTGTGTACACAGGTATGTGTACTTCGGGACCTTCATGAAGCGAGTGTGGCACCAAAGACGTACCAAGTATCATTTGTAGGGAGGAGCGCTGGTTGTGGGGTCGCGGATTTAGCTGTGAAAGAGAGGACTAGGGTGAGAATGGACTTTACTAGTTCGGGATATGTAATGGGGAGAAAGATCAGAAGATAATCGGGGAGAAAATGATAGGTATTCCTGTGATCTGTTTGGAAAATGGGTAATGAGGAAAACATGTATGATGTGAATTAACTTTTAAATTGTCTATTCAACAATACTTTTTTCCGCTCACCATTTGTGTCGTAAATCTTTCATTTGCTTACTCATGTTTATCCGTATCAAAATTTCAGCTTTGGTACGCCCTCTGAAGTGTCAGTAACTTTTAGTCATGTTGACAGAGGGTATAATCCACATCCTACATCATAAAATGAGTGAACACCATCTCAACCTCCATCATCATCCCTACGACTGACTACCACCATCAACTACCAATGCAATCACCATCACCATCACTGTCTGCATCACCACCTTCAACACCACCACTGTCTCCATCATCACCAGGTTTACTGCCTCAATACGCACGTGTACTGTTTCCTTCAATATCTCCTCCCCACCAGTTATATTTCCCTCACACAATTCACCTTCACTATCGCCACAATCTCCATCTATCAACTCACTCATGTGATGTCAATTACCGTAAAACTTAGAAGCAATTCTAGGAATCAACAGGACCTATGTAAACACCTCTTCCCTGAGCAGCCGATATTTTCTATACTCGTCCTATAAGAACTTCCATCACCACCGCTCCTGCCTCTCTACCACTCCGCCACCACACAACAGAAGACTATCAGGCGTCCGGCGAGCCCTCACTATCCCTCCCACAATGGCTCTGTACCTACATTCCCCTGAAATCCAATCCTCTTGCCAAGACGTGAGAATCGTTTACTTTGCACAAAAAACACTTTTCCTATAGCAATTCCGAACGCTAAAGCCTCCGAGGCGTGCCTCATTTATTCGAGTAGGAAGCCGAATTAAAAGAATCCGAATACCTATTGCATTTTATAGGAAGCGAAGTGGTTCTCATGTCTGTTATGAGTCGTACAAGTGTGTGTAAATTAAAGTATGAATACACAAAAATATTCCGGCGAGCCAGGCTGTTTCTGCGGCAACGTCTCTCTTTGACAGAAGAAATTCCAGTCAGAGGAAATCAGAGTAGCGGGATTATCATTTCTGATAACGTTGACGGCAGTAGTCATTTACACCAGACTTGCGTCAATTTACCTCCGTAACGTGAAGATCTGTATTTCCATAAAGACACTATAGATCAATGAACGTTAAGTGAAGCATGCAACGCTGTTTAATATCTACTGACAATCGTCTTAAACATGGAGATGTAAGGAAAAGTTTCCCCTTTCTCTAGTGAAACGTCAACGACAGATTTATTATCCAGAGTCAAAAAAGATGTGTCGCGAATTATTGGATTGTTTTTTTATCCTCAAAGTCCCACCCTACCTCCCTTCCTCTTTCCATAATGCTCTTCAGGAATCTGTTCCCTGTCATCACACCGGCTCTCCCAGCCTGTCCTGGATCATCTAGCTCAATCTTGACCCCATCAGGCCGGTCGGTGGACGCCCTCCCGACCCAACCACCGTGGAGAGACCATCAGATTTTCACAATTGACCGTCTCTCTCTCTGGAGCCGTGGATTGCCACCAGCGGGCACAGTGGAACGCGGGGTTCCCCATGGGACTCTAAAGACCCACTTCGATCTATAACCAACTAGAAGTCTCGGCCGGAGGCCAGACGGCGAAGACCCAAGACCTCTGGTCAGCTCATCAGAGTAATAGAGGGCGGACCATTTTCTCTCCTGGACGCCACCTATGGACCACTTGGAGGACTATTCATATGGAAATTCTTCAGAAGAAGCGACTTCCCCCTCCCCCTCCCCTCTCCCCTTCTACGAGAAATTGATGTGGGGTTCCAGCGAGTTATCAGCGCTGTTTATTTGGCTGTATGAGTTACGACTATTACCAGACCACATATATAATAGTGGACCTTGAGTTACGTGTACTAGATTGTAGCTGATAGTTCGAGCATTTTAGTGACGACATGAACAAGTGGAAGACAAGAAGAGAACGAAGAATGAGGAGGGTGACAAAGGATGAGAAGAAATGAAATATATACAAATGTTTACAGAATAAAGTTCATGATCAAGAACTCGACTGATATCTTAGTTAAGAGAGAGAAAAGAAAAAGGCTACGAAATGGGTAAAGAGTGAGAAAGGTGGATGATTTAGATACAAGGATGGAGGAAGGGAGATGTCCCTTCCTGAGGGATGGAAAATTGATAAGGAGGAACGTCTTCGCGACACAGTTACAAGATGGGATGATAAATAAGAAAGAGAAGAAGAAAAAGAGGAAATTAGCAAAGAAGTCGAGAGAGAAAAATGCGTGGGAAGAGGAAGGACGAGAAGATGAATATGATAGATTTGATGATACAGAAGGGATGGTAAGAGAAAAAATAGAAAAATGTTGAAAAGAAAAAGAGGAAGAAAGGGAAGAAACGCGATATAGAAAAGTTACAGAAGAATGATGATATTGTGTAAAAGAAGATGGAGATATACATAAGTAGATTTTATTTACGCAAAAGAAAATGATAATCATATTTATTATGCAAAAGATCCACCAAAGGAAGATGCTGGTATGAGAATTAAGAATACATTTCAATTTTTCTTGCATTAGTTTTGTAGATAGTCTGCTGCAGTGTTGTTTTTGGTGGCTACCTTTATAACAGTGTTGAAGTCTATATGATGTTGTAGACCTTTTGACTAGGCAAGTCTCCTTAGCTTGTGTCTATGATCAATGTGAATCCATACAATATGTCCCCTACTTTTTCTGGTGTGCGAGGAATCATTGACCATCTCTACTGTACGTGTTCCAGGAATGCGCGTACGTAAGCCCTTGACAAGTCACGGAAAGTGTTAGTCTTCAAATTCGACTAAAGAATTTTCCAGATAGAGAGCAAATGTTCTACTGCCCTCCACATCCCAGCGACTTAAGTACGAAGTTATTCTCAAAGTGTGGGATCGAGGAGGACGTAGGAAGAGAACACAGATAAGTTAGTTCAGGTAGTCTACTAGTGTAGCGATGTCCTAAAGTAATATTTGCTTATTAGTTGAACTGCTCAATGTTCCTGGTGTGTTTCGTGCCCACAGTCGCAATGAAAGACTCTATAATGCATTCACTGCAGGAACGAGGGACGCAATTCTCATTAGGATCACTTCGTCCAGCTGCAGCTGTACTATTATTATCTTTATCATTTCTTTTATTTTCTTACGTGTTCGCGTCTTCCCGCTTGAGCGAGGTGGCTGAGCGAGGTGGCTGAGCTGGAAATATTCATTATGCATAACCCTCTGGCTGGGCCCCATCAGCGGTAATTCTAGGGCAGACCATATCATTAAGCTATAATAGAAATAAATGGTAGAACTTCAATTGAGGGTGATTATAGGGCCATAGCGTCAATTCAACACCTAATCACAGGATCTTGTACGATAGATTAACATGATTACACGTTTTATGATGGCGGATCCAAACATATACACCAAAGCTTAACTTAAGGTGTCAGAAATACTTCGTCTGCTACAGTTTCTATTTGCACTCTGTGTTTGCTTGTGTGTGTGCGTGTGTGTATTGGCAGAGGTAATAACAAAGAGAAATCAAGAGGGAAGAATAACATTAGTATCTAAGTCCACGAAAATGATTAATTCATTGATATAAAGATGCTGGGAAGGGGGATACAACATTACTGTTTAGAAATCTTCTATGAGGAACACAAAAACTTATGTATAGAAAAACGTATACACTAAACCATACACAAGTAAACATGCTTAGAGTATGACCACATATATATAGATAAACAGTAAACAAACACTAATATACGTGCACATACACCGAAGTTTACAAACACACAGACACACACACACATATTCAAACGTATAAATAAACATAGATGAACACTCGTATACATAAACATATAAATATACATAGACGCAAACAAAGGCAAACTTATCCCACCTAGACACACAAACACACACAAGAAGAGGATCAGCTGGCTCAAAATAATTCATCACATCCGTCCATTAAACATACACAGAACATTACCTCTTCCTCAAATGCAACCACAACCAGTCTCTCTCCTCCCCAAACACACACACACGTAACACCATTTGTCTCTTCCTCCACGACCATGAAACATATCGTTGAAACCTTTTCGTATCATTCCTCTTTCTTTCTCATCCTCCCCTCCCTCTTCCTCGCCTTCTCTCTCTCTCTCTCTCTCTCTCTCTCTCTCTCTCTCTCTCTCTCTCTCTCTCTCTCTCTCTCACGCAGACAGACAGACAAGACAGAAACAGACACACACAAACACACACACACCCTTTAATGAGATTCCAGACGCCCCCTACTGCCAAAACACTGGGGCTCTTGTCACTCTAAAACAGGTAATCAATAAACTAATACAGCGAGGCCCTTGCAAGCGATGTCCCCCGTGTATGCGAGGGGTTCCGCCGTCAGGAGGGTTGGGAGCTAATATACCAGGAAATTGCCCAGGGGCCGCTCTTCGCCTCAGCCATAACCTGACGAAGCCATCACCCTCCAGGATGACACCCAACGGCACGGCAGCCACAGTTCGCTTCCACACCCAAGGGGCACCTTAGTCTGCGCCCTACATCTGGTTATCTATAAGAGGTTTATGTGTGTGTGTGTGTGTGTGTTCATGAGGTTTGTGTTTATTTCTTTTTTTTAGGTCTGTTTTCTGGGGTTAGGATGGTTTAATGTCTCTATTTTGTTTCTTATTCACCTCTCTCCCTCTCTCTCTCTCTCTCTCTCTCTCTCTCTCTCTCTCCTGTCACTCCATCCACCACTCCCATTTCCGTACTTATCACCTGGCGTTCCTTGAGAAGAATGCGAGCCAAACGAAACACTGCAGGCGCTGTCTGGCTCAGAGGAAGCAGGAGGAACTAATTCAATCTGTTGTGTGATAAACTGCTCAGAAGAAAAGTTTATATTTCTCCCATAGGTTTCATACAATGTCTCTTCCTCAACGCTATACATATCATATACTTTTTCTTTTCTTTGTTTTCTCTATCTTCTTCTTTTACTCTTTCTACTTTTCATTCTTAGTTTTCTTCTCACTTTACGACTTTCTGTTCTCCTGTGGTGTGGACGTATCGCTCGTTATCCCAGGGATAAAACTTAAGGAACCAACAGCTTAGGGCGGCAATCGTATTCTTATACAAGGAAACTTTCTTGATACAAAATGTTATCACAGTTCTGGGCCTGACCTCGTAATTGCATTACTTTCACGTGACCCCTCACGTCACCCTCCTTCTCCAGGATCTCCAACTATGGGGATCCCACAGAGCCCAGAAAACCAGCCACGTCCACTGGGTGCAACCACAGGGCCAGAGGTGTTGTACTGTCTCACTTAAAACGTTGGGAGAAGGACGAGTCTCTATAACAAATGGCGAAGATGACTTGGAATGAAAATAGTTACCCTTTACCAACAAACGAAGAAAACGACGACAATAACTAACTATTCACGAATACCTGGAGCGGTTGCCCCACAATACTGCCTGACTCATGTGGTCGACTACAAACCTAAATTGTGAACAACGCTCAACAACCTTGACGGACGTGACCTGACCCGTGTTAGTATCAGTGGTGGAGGTCGACATTTAAGAGAAGCTTCCTTGTTCACTGAGGGATCAATAGTTTAAGGTCAGCGTCGATAGATAAGCCACGATTACCTGACGTGTGTGTGCAAAGAAAAACTTACACCCATGTGTACAGGAAAAATGTATGTGATAATTGTATGGAAGAAATGTATTGACAAGTATGCATGAAGGAATGTATTATGGTATAATGCATTTTGATCCATACTATTATCGATCCTCAGAAGATTTATATCAGAAATGTTCTTAGATCAAAATGTACACCAACACTAAAATACCTGTACTACAATGTAATTCCTGTCCACACTACTGAATTGACGGAATTCTCCCTGCGAAGACAACAACCATCCCTCTTGCAAATTAATGGTCCACACAGTTTGTAAAAACGTGGACAGAACGGAAGGTGACTTGGATCCACACAGATAAACAAAGCACATGCAGGCATGACTTACATGTAAATATATATATATATATATATATATATATATATATATATATATATATATATATATATATATATATGGGGATAGGGGAGAAAGAATACTTCCCACGTATTCCCTGCGTGTCGTAGAAGGCGACTAAAAGGGGAGGGAGCGGGGGGCTGGAAATCCTCCCCTCTTCTTTTTTTTTTAATTTTCCAAAAGAAGGAACAGAGAAGGGGGCCAGGTGAGGATATTCCCTCAGAGGCCCAGTCCTCTGTTCTTAACGCTGCCTTGCTAATGCGGGAAATGGCGAATAGTTTGAAAGATATATATATATATATATATATATATATATATATATATATATATATATATATATATATATATATATATATATATATATTTTCACAGACAAAAACTATTATTCCTTTAATGTTGAAGGTTCAGCTCATGGTCGAGAGTTCCTAAGGCAGCCTGGCATTGCATACATCAAAAAATAGCCAGAGAGATGAGGGAGTAACGAGAGAAGAGCCAGAGACTTTTCGAGGAAGTGGAAAACTCACCTTTTTCAAAAGGGGAGGATAATAGTTGTTGAGAGAGAGAGAGAGAGAGAGAGAGAGAGAGAGAGAGAGAGAGAGAGAGAGAGAGAGAGAGAGAGAGAGAGAGAGAGAGAGAATTTCTGTAGCATCTGTCATAGTACTACAGCAGAGGAGGAGAGTTGACAAAGATAGTGACTAACTTATTCATCTTCGGTATATACGACCCCCTGCTTCAGGTACTACTCCAGCCTTTCTGTTCCTTTAGGTTCCTCTTCCCTATGTTCTTACTTTCTCTTCCTTTTCGTTTTCTTTTTCTCCTCTTTCTCTTATTTTTCACATTCCTCTTGACTGATTCTACTCTTTTATTCTATCTATATTCTCTTGCATCCTCAAGAATTCCTTCTTTACCTCCTTTCTTCTCCAGTACTCCCCTATTCCTTCCTTCCTCCATTGTCAACGCACTTAACCATTCATTTACATCTTTTTCCTCTGAAATTCCCCCTTCTCCTCTTTCTATATTTCCTTCCAATCCTTCTAATCGACCCACGTATCCGTTTTCCTTTGCCACTTTTCCCATTCTTTTTCATCATTCGTCCTCCACTTCCATCCTCCTCCTCTGCCTCCTCCTCTTCCCACAGCGACGATCGTCGGAGGAGAGGCCCTCCTCCCACCGTACGGCCAAACGTCCGCTCTATCATTACTCAGGGAATCTTGGACACGCCACTAATCTTCCATACCAGCGCCCGTCCTCAAGCAGGGGAATCGCGTTACGCCCACTCCCGATACATCCCCCTCCGTCTTCTACCCTCACGTTTAGGTCTACTCCAGCTCGTGTCCAGCACACACACATTTCCCATCGACGAAAGATATTTCTTCCCCCAGTTTCATTTGGTGGATGGAGGGAGGATATTTGGCCCAGTATTCACGATCATTAATAAATTGGATGTATTTTTCTACTGGCATGAGGGGGCGTATCAAGATCTTTCGCGTCACTCCTCAGCGTTTTACTTAGAATTACACACACGCATGTATATATATATATATATATATATATATATATATATATATATATATATATGTATATATATATACAGATGCCATTCTACGATATACACAGTACAAACAGTAGAGATCAAATATGGATATCTGGTACAGTAAACAAAGAAGTATTTTCCCTGTACCTAATACCTAGTCACCTGTGTTGGAACAATATGTTTCGAGGACAACGGAACACGAGAAGCGGTAGAGTCATAGTGTGTGTGTGTGTGTGTGTGTGTGTGTGTGTGTGTAGCGGCCGGCTCCCTAAGCGAATGGTTCCCGAAATCGGCATCTGGACGGGGTTTCGGGCCGACTGAACCATTCGTCGTCCGCTTCATCAATCCCGAACCCAGAGCTGCAACACGATACTACCTAAGATTTATTACACCATCAGAAGGGTAGTTATATAATCGCTGGGGGACCTACCTACCTACCTACCTACCTACCTACCTACCACCCTCCCAGTAGGAGAATTGGGGAGCGACAGCGAGGGCAGGTTGGGGTAGGTGTATGGGAAGTGGGGAGGGTGTGAGTAGTGACGGGAAAGAAGAATTTGAGGGAGTTAAGTTTGGCTAAGGGTTATAACAGAGGCTAAGTGGGGCAGAGGAAGATTAAAGTGAAAGGAAGACAACTAATAAAGCAAAGAGGAAGAAACAGAAACAAAAGATACGTAAGTAAAGGAGAAAATAGACGAAAGTGAGGATGAGGACATAGGATGAGGATAATGAAGCGGAGAAAGTGAGGGAGGAACGGAACTGAAACATCTTTACATCAAAGACATTTTATCAGATTCCCTTGGGTCTTGAGGGACAGATAGGAAACTTCCGTATCAAGTTGCGAATTTTTTCCTGTGGGTTACCTAACCTCCTCGTACCTACTTGTGATTACCTACCTTGATTGTGAGGAGGAAGGGAGTTCTACACTTCTGCGGTCCTATCTCCTGAACTTTCTCTGTTATCATATAACTTTTGCAGTATTCTTTATGCTGTCTACATTCACAATTTCGTTTCTCAGTTTATTCCATTCATCCAATGGTACCATACTATACAGATTCTTTTTCTTCACATCTTTAACGAAGTTTCTTCTTGATTTCATATGACCTCGGGCTATTCTATCCTTACATCTTTCAAAGTACTGTTTGTTGTCTACTAAAAAGTGTGTGTGTGTGTGTGTGTGTGTGTGTGTGTGGTGCCAGTAGTTTAAGCTTGTTCAAAGCTTTACTAAGATTACTACAGTATCAGAACATTAGATAAGGAAGTACCGATGGCTGGAACAGAGGGAACATCAGGCAGATGACGAGCAGTATCAGAATGAGCCCAAATCAACAGCACAAGTCGAGGCACCACCCATGATACCCATCTTCCTCACCTGACACATCATCTCGCTCCCTCTGTTTCATCTGGAGCATCTATTTACTGGCTGCTCCACACACACACACACACACACACACACACACACACACACACACACACTTTCTCCGAAGTCCCTGTCAGCTTTCCCATCACCAGATCAAACAGTTCTCTAAACCAACATCTCTTCAGGTCACTCAACTTATAACCCTCGTCTCAAGCATCCTCCCTTACCCTGATCTTCACATCCCTACCGCCACAAACCTCTCGCTTGGTGTTCCATCTTCCATGACCTCTCTCTCTCTCTCTCTCTCTCTCTCTCTATCTCTCTCTCTCTCCTCCTCCCCTTCCCCGTTCCTGGTCATCGCCAGCACTTATACCACATCCTCCTGTTGGTAACATTTTTATCTATCTTTTTTCCCCTCCTCCCGGAGGTGAAGTGGCTGAAGAGGTCCTCGGCGAGGAATCAATCGAGCATAGCATCAAAGGACCGACCACAGATTATAACCAGAAATTCAGAGTATTTATTTTTTCCCGGAATCTCTCTCTCTCCCTCCCTCCCTCTCTCTCTCTCTCTCTCTCTCTCTCTCTCTCTCTCTCTCTCTCTCTCTCTGAGGGGGACTGTTGACAGTACATCCTATCTCTGAAGTGAACTCGTGAAATGAAAATGTGTTGCTATTTGAACGTGTGTGTGTGTGTGTGTGTAATGTTTATATGCATATGCGTATGTACGGTGCATGTACCATTTTGAGTATACTCGTTTCTTAAAGTAATTCTGTTCTATACCTGGGTCACTGTTGAAATACACGTGCCATTTCCAAAGAAGTTTGTTTAAAGAAATTAACGATGTTAAAGTTTTAATGCCGTAAAACTGATCTGGGTCCTAAAAAAACAGAAAAATCAATGCTCGATTGGATATTCTTGAATGCAATGCGTCTCTACGAAAGCGCTTGACAATAGAGAGTATTAGTGCACTGAACCTACATATGTACCTTCTGATCCTCCTCCTAAGTATGTGGTAAGAGTATTGATGATGATGAGAATCCAACCTTCTAAAAAGAAAGATCGATATATAGTTAGCTAGGAAGACAGGTAGATAGATGATAGATAATTCCATAGTTGGATAGGTAGCTAGATAGGTAGATAGATAGGTAAAATATCCTTTTCTTGTGGACATAGAGACTAATGCTGTAGAGAACCGAAGAGACGACGATATTGAAGGAGAAAAACGACCTCAGCTGAGAGTCTCGTGTGAACATTATCTCGTACACCCAGCACCTTCTTTAATGTCTTCAAGACCTCGTACGACCATTTAACGCCATCCATAAAAATCCAAAGTTATGTCGACGTTGTTTTTTAGGTTATGACTCATAATGTGATGTATATACAGATACTGCAAGAGTCATGCCGTCCCTAACTCACATTTCGTATCCCAAGCTGGTTAGGGACGCATCCCAGGGTGGCCTCGTATAGGGATATTATGTTATCCCAGGCGGGTTAGGGACAGTGAAGTTGAATATCCCAAGCTGGTTTGGGTCAGTGAAGTTACGCATCCACCGTTGACAAGGGACAAGGCAGTAACGCATCCCATCGTGACCAGGGATAGATAAGTTACGCATCTAATAAATGACATAAGTTACGCATCCGTTACTGGTTTGGGACGCACAAATTACGTACTTCAGGCTGGTCACTGACAATGAACGAACCCACTCCGCTGATAGATACGCATATCCCCGACACCATTAACCCCCTAAGTACGAAACCACGACCCTTGAACATGTCAGTACGACCCTTTGCTATGATGGTCTCACCTCTGACTTAACCTTTGAGGATCAGGTCAAAACCAGGCCGTATATACCCATAGGGTCGTATATTCGTGGCATATTGCTGTTTGAACTCACTTATATTCCTCTGTGCCACACACGTACTGGTAAAACCTACCAGGAATACGAGTGCCAAGGGATACAAGAGGATGGTCCTCTGTGAGGGTAACACACACAGACATGCTGATGACGCTGGTGCACTAGTGTGAGCTGTCTTTGGCCAGCAGAACTGTGATGTACCTGAAACCCTCTTAGCTTTCTCCTAAGATTAGTTAGAATAGGCTTCGGGTAATCTATGGCAAGGTCTGTCATTAAACATTAAGGACACCGCATGATTTATGAATTATTATAAAAAGGACCATCTTGCCTCATATGAAATAGAAACATAGTTGAAAATACATTACCAATTCTAAAGAAAATGAAAAGTCTCATTGATGTGGTATGGGACGAGACAAAATTCAAGGAAAAAGGTTCAGAGACACTGATATTCTCAAGGTGAAGCTTCGGAAATACGAACGGTAAACTTCACGATTACTGGCACTCCATTACTCATGCAGGCAATTACTGGAAAACTAAAAGTTATTTGCAATAAAAATCGAGAGGAAGGAGGCAGCGGAATAGATGTGATAACCCAGAGGTAGGTCCTGTGTGTGTGTGTGTGTCATCGAAAATCGTTACATCGGCTGATAATGAGATGGGACACCGGAGGTTCGTAGCATTCGGAACGGCTTCAGACCAAAGGACGAAGCTCCGGATCAATGATGGGTTCCTGGGTGTTAAATGGATTAATGCCATCGATTATGAGTATTGGCGCATGGCTTTTGTTGGTGTCGTGGGGCGCTGGCTGTAGACGACGTTATCTCGTACCTCCACAAAAAGTGAGCCGCCTCTCCGAGTTCACATTACTTTCTCAGAGTCGATTTGGCTTTGTTTGATGTGATTCTTTCCCGCGCTTTGTAAGATATATATATTTTTTTTTTTTTTTTTTTTTTTTTTTTTTTTTTTTTTATACTTTGTCGCTGTCTCCCGCGTTTGCGAGGTAGCGCAAGGAAACAGACGAAAGAAATGGCCCAACCCCCCCCATACACATGTACATACACACGTCCACACACGCAATATACATACCTACACAGCTTTCCATGGTTTACCCCAGACGCTTCACATGCCTTGATTCAATCCACTGACAGCACGTCAACCCCTGTATACCACATCGCTCCAATTCACTCTATTCCTTGCCCTCCTTTCACCCTCCTGCATGTTCAGGCCCCGATCACACAAAATCCTTTTCACTCCATCTTTCCACCTCCAATTTGGTCTCCCTCTTCTCCTCGTTCCCTCCACCTCCGACACATATATCCTCTTGGTCAATCTTTCCTCACTCATTCTCTCCATGTGCCCAAACCACTTCAAAACACCCTCTTCTGCTCTCTCAACCACGCTCTTTTTATTTCCACACATCCCTCTTACCCTTACGTTACTTACTCGATCAAACCACCTCACACCACACATTGTCCTCAAACATCTCATTTCCAGCACATCCATCCTCCTGCGCACAACTCTATCCATAGCCCACGCCTCGCAACCATACAACATTGTTGGAACCACTATTCCTTCAAACATACCCATTTTTGCTTTCCGGGATAATGTTCTCGACTTCCACACATTTTTCAAGGCTCCCAAAATTTTCGCCCCCTCCCCCACCCTATGATCCACTTCCGCTTCCATGGTTCCATCCGCTGACAGATCCACTCCCAGATATCTAAAACACTTCACTTCCTCCAGCCTCTCACCATTCAAACTCACCTCCCAATTGACTTGACCCTCAACCCTACTGTACCTAATAACCTTGCTCTTATTGACATTCACTCTTAACTTTCTTCTTCCACACACTTTACCAAACTCCGTCACCAGCTTCTGCAGTTTCTCACATGAATCCGCCACCAGCGCTGTATCATCAGCGAACAACAACTGACTCACTTCCCAAGCTCTCTCATCCCCAACAGACTTCATACTTGCCCCTCTTTCCAAAACTCTTGCATTTACCTCCCTAACAACCCCATCCATAAACAAATTAAACAACCATGGAGACATCACACACCCCTGCCGCAAACCTACATTCACTGAGAACCAATCACTTTCCTCTCTTCCTACACGTACACATGCCTTACATCCTCGATAAAAACTTTTCACTGCTTCTAACAACTTGCCTCCCACACCATATATTCTTAATACCTTCCACAGAGCATCTCTATCAACTCTATCATATGCCTTCTCCAGATCCATAAATGCTACATACAAATCCATTTGCTTTTCTAAGTATTTCTCACATACATTCTTCAAAGCAAACACCTGATCCACACATCCTCTACCACTTCTGAAACCACACTGCTCTTCCCCAATCTGATGCTCTGTACATGCCTTCACCCTCTCAATCAATACCCTCCCATATAATTTACCAGGAATACTCAACAAACTTATACCTCTGTAATTTGAGCACTCACTCTTATCCCCTTTGCCTTTGTACAATGGCACTATGCAAGCATTCCGCCAATCCTCAGGCACCTCACCATGAGTCATACATACATTAAATAACCTTACCAACCAGTCAACAATATATATATATATATATATATATATATATATATATATATATATATACTTGACCATACCATCCACCCCTGGCTTAAAACTCTATGGTTTATTTTGACCGCTGTATATACATTGGTTCATCCCATTGACATTTCGTCGCCCCCCCCATCCATCGCATCACCAATTTATTCTATGGTGGACTCTTCCCCTATCTGGATGTTCAAACCACGTTACCTTAGGGCCTTTCTAACTCTTTCCTTCCATCTCCTCCTCTGTCTAACTCTTCCCCTTGCTCCCCGGACATATGACTCGTAGACCCTTGTAGCCCGTCTCTTTACGCACGTCCTTATTAATCTACTTATATATGATGCTGCTCGAGAGCTCTTCTCCATGTATCCATATTAGGATATATACATTATGCTACAGATTTAATTCATGACAATCACACACCATACGTGTCACACTATCCGTAAATTCCAGTTGCGTTCGTCAAGTGTGAAATTTTACCGCAAACGATTTCCACTGTAAACAGAAACTCCGACCGGCGTAAAAGAGGCGATGAGTTAGCGTCGAGCACTGCAGAAACTCCCGCAACACAGATCATATGACACTAACGAGTCCCCATTTTACGTCACCATAAACAACATTTTTGTCTTTATTTCGGGAATAATGCGAGCCAATAGTTCGATGAATGATCGGGTGAAATACTCGTGCATTATCAAATTTGTGTGATTGACAATATAAAGTTTATAACCCCATGTTGGAACACGGTTCAACAATATTCTATAATTAGATGCATAATGTTTAAATGCATTGATAGTGCTTATATTATAGTAGCTTTTCATGCTTAATTGTCTTTATGACCATCAACTTTTAATATAGTCATGTTTCCTCAAAGCAATCAGTAATTTCGTATGAAAATAACTAATTTTTTTTTACTGATTTTTAGGATGTGGGCGGTAATTGTATTTATGTCTACAGCTTTTGTTTTCAAGTCGATTTGGTGTTTGAGTCATATATATTTTCAGTCGCGTTCAAATCACATCCATATTCTATCATTTTGTTTGAAATAAGTTTTCTAAAATTTCCTTTGAAAAGAGATTCGGAATGTTGAGAAAACCAAATATCGTTATAGGTAACAATAAGGTAAAAATATAAGATGGACTCGTTTGGAATAATTGGGTAAGGCCTTCGTTGCAAAAAATGAAAAAGAAAAAAAAAAAACGTGAAAAATACATGCCACAGGATCTGCGATCTCTACATCTAGATTCTTAAGATGCATCACAAATTCATACTTATTTACAATTGGCTGATCTAACGTCAACTTTCGTTTCATTGTATATAAACCAGATTGATGTTTAGATGAAAAATATTCTTTACTTTAAACGCATGTTTATCTCCTGCACCATGTGCTGGTGTACAACACAAGGTGATATCCTACAACACGGGCTGATATCCTACACCATGAACTTATGTCCTACAACTGATGCGGATGTCCTGCAATACGGGATGATGTTCAACAACAGTGGTTAATACCTTTCACCAAGAGGTAATGTTCTGCAATAGAGGCCGATGTCTTACAAAAGAGGTTGATTTCCTAAACCAGGTACGATGCCCTCCATTTTAGTTTTAGTTAATGTTTTCAGGTGGCGTTTGAGAGGAACGAAAAAAAAAATCGCGATTAGTGAATCACATTGAAAATAAAGTCGGAATCAAAAGTTTTTCGAATGTCAAATTCTCGTATAAAGTATGCCGAAGGAGTGCGCATGCGCTCTTGCAATTCAACCCAAGCGACACTCAGACCGCACTTCACCAGCTAGCTCGGACTCTGTCCACCTGGGAAATATCCTGATGTTCAGAAAAAAATGAGAAACATTGCGCCCCTCGACCTTTCTTCAGTAATAGAGTTGATTAATGAGAGAAATATAATGCCTACGTAACGAGGGCTGTGTATGTAGTGACAGTGTATGGTCTAGAGCACCTTCGGAAGTTCACGATCTTCATGTGGTGATCGTAACTTGACACTGACAACCATAACGAGCCTGCAAGTCGATGTGTCTAAAGCCCAGAAAACCAACCAACCTGGGTAGAGAAGCAAGAATTGTATTATTCACTAGCGTTGACTACAAAGGTTTACCTTTCAAAACACGAAAGAAAAAGGATATATTCCACATTCTTTTCATGTAATGCAGAGTTTATGGACACGATATCAAAGATAGATGTGTTGGCCGAGAGTGCCAATTGTAATTTAGCAGTGACCTTTCAAATTTCTTTATCACGTGTCGATAAACTGAATGACACCTTTTCCCCAAGGACAAAGAAACTTTTATTCTAGTGAAAACTAGGAAGGAAAAATCATTGGAAAATTCTAAACATTTCTTGTGCTTTGTTTTGTTTGGGGAAATTGGTATTCCTTTTGTTTTCGCTGTTCGATAGCAAAATTGGGTAGAGAATATTTGATGGAAGGAGAAACTGTAAATTTACAAAAACTTTTACATGGGTTCTGAAAGGAAAGCCATGATGGAAACCGCTCAGAGTCCAGGTAAAACTTGTTACATACAGTTTGACCATGATCTCCATTCCTCCTACCCATCACCATGAGGACCTTCATCATCATCCCCATCACCAGCAAGAGACGGTTTTGACCGACGGTGATTCGTTCAGATTAAGTTCTCAAAAGTCGATCTGTCTCCATCCGTTATTGAGACTTATTAAAAAGAGAAAGCGGTTGTGATGTGACGTATTGATCAAAACTTCGATTAACTAATCAACTTATGAATGTGTAAACTCAAAATAAATCATCTCACAAAAGATTGTTAAAGATTTGCGATGCTGTTCAGGTAATAATACCCTTTGTCCAGATGCAGAGACGCGCACACAGAAACATAAGCACACACACACACACACACAATGTAAAAGCATAGTTCTACATTTTTGTAACGTGTCCAATATCCGATATGGAGGTCGCTAGTTTGTTGACCGAGTTGTAACGATATAAAGACCTAAACCAGCCTCACCTGGACTTCAATAGATCAATTACACCAAGCTATCGACATGATTGCCTCAACATGATCAGTGGCATCGTATAGTCTGCTTAATAGATGGAGGAAAATGGTCATTACATCTTGACAGGTAATGTATATGTATAGATATACCTATCATTACACATGTATATTGATTTAATTGTATATCTATTATTCTAACATATGACTTGTTACTAAGAAACTTTTCTATTATCGAGATATCAGCAAACTGTTGAATTTGTTAAGTAGATTTTGAGCATGACACGAACGTCATAATATCAATGTCGTAGGATAGCTTTCCCGCCTACCTGTGTCTAACAACGCAATCATTTACGACGAGTCACGACTGATAGCGAAGTTTTGCAAGAGGCTGTGCGGCAGTCTCGCCCGTTTCACGTCTCCCGTGTTTCTTAAATACTACTGTAGTTCCGTGGGTCTGCCCAGAGCCATTACTTCAAGAAATTTGAATATAAACTGGAAATTTAATCTTATCTCCTGGAAATGCATCCAATTAACACTAAAGCTATCTTAAGGGCCAAATTACACGCAAACTTTCAGGCTAAACTCCCCTCATAACTTTTTAGATGTGATCATTATGCGCCACCTTCTCCTTGCTCTGGGTTCCCCTGCGGTCAGGTTGGGTTTTATTTAGCCTGCACTGTTTTGCTCGACTTTTCCGACTACTTTCAAAATTATTGCTGCAAACAATTTCCCGTACTTCACCATGTGAAAATTGCTCTAGTGTGTGTGTTTAGTTTTCGGGGAGACGTCGAGAAAAAACTCGAAATTTACGATGTAAAGTGTGGATGTATATGTACAAAACACACACACACGAGTAAAGACATGGTATATATATAAGGTTACGAGACGAGGCAACACAAGCATAAATCTCTTCAAGTAACACGCAAATTATCACAAATAGTAACCACTTAATGCACATATACGTATATAGATACATACATTTAATCATACATACATACACACATGCGTTCACATTTACAGCTTATGCTGCAGGAAAGTCATGCTCGGCAGCATAACTCATGTCTGGCTCCTCCTCCTCTATCGACTGATCTAGCAAGATGCAGGAAGATGGTCGCAGAGCCTCGCATCATGCAGAGAAAAGAACGAAATTCATTCACGAAGTCATTTTCTCATTCGTCTTCCCTCGTGAGGAATACACGTGAACTAACCTTCCTCAGCGCATGAATAATGAACTATTGAAATATTCATGAATTATTTTTTTTTCCTTTGTTTAAATTCTACATAATGCTTTTCACGGCTCTGACTAGATCTAATGTATACTGAATGCAACTCCGTAATGAAAGACTTGTATACAGCAACTTCAGAATTTCACCGAATGTAACCAAATGCACAACTGCTTTGGACTCTGCTGCTGTAAACAATCTCAGAAGATATGTGTAGTAGGTGTACACAAAGAGGGATAGTCACACCTAAGATGCATGTCTTCATCCAAGCTCTGGAGTTGGCGTAGGGATGATTAGCCGCTAAGAAAGAACTCCAGAATTTACATATAACGTTAAATGAAAAGATGTCAACTGCAGTTGCTGAAATATATATCGAAATGGCCAACGAAAGAAACCAGCTAAAACATACATGAAAACACCTGATTGCAGCTCTTGTTTAAATTATCAGACAAATCTTCATACATTATCAGAACAAATTGCATATGTAAAGAGGTGTCGTACAAGACCTAACTTTACCACCACAAATCTTGCACATACCTACGAACACAACCTTGTATTTTTATCAGACATCTCATTAAAAACTAGAAACACTTACCCTATATTCCTACCAGACGCCCTGGAAAAACTAGGACGCTACCGCCTATTTCTACCACCAGACGATGTGCAAAAACTAGGAAAAAACTACTTTTATTTCCATCAGACATCTTGCATAAACTAGGAACATTACCTGGTATCTGTACCGGACGTGTTGCAAAACCCGCGCACCTTGCATTCTATTTCTTAAAAAAAAGAAATAAAAATTACGAGAAGTACATTTCGTCTCCCCCTGGAGGCCAGATAGTGATACCAGCCAGGCTTCAACGAGAAGGTCGCTCTATCTCTTTAGTACACCCACTAGCTACTGCACGAGGGAGTCAGGACTGCTTCTGACAGTTCTCCTTCAAGCTCTGTCACCCTCACAACTGCCCCTGGGAGACCTTTGATGCAGTGAAGTGTGACGGCACAGTGAAATGTGGCGGAGAGGACAGTGAAGTGTGGAAGGAAGGACACTGAAGTCGGGTAGAGAGAACAGTGATATGTGACAGAAAAGGCAGTAAAGTGTAGAGGGAGAGAACAGTGAAGTGTGGTGGGGCGGACGGTGAAGTGTGGTGGGGCGGACGGTGAAGTGCAAAAGGGAGAATAATTAAGTGTAGAGTCAGGGGAAAGGAGGTGAGGAGGGGAGAGGCTAGAGTGAGGTGATGGCAAGTATGGAATGGAAATACGTGAGCATATTGTACAGTTAAGAGGAAAGCAAATTGAAGGGAATGAGTAGCGTGTTGTGCGAGGGACTGCGGGGTGTATAAGGCCTCGTCATGCAAGTCTGTATGTTGTATGTAATGATGTGTAGAGTGAGGAGTGGCGTGAGGTATAGGATGTGGTGTGGTGTAAGGCTTGGAGTGAGGTATCGGATGAGGTGTGGGGTGAGGAGTGAAGCGAGATGGGGAATGAGGGGGCGGAGTAAAGAGTGAAGTGAGGAGTAGGATGGTAACATGTGCGTGCGTAGTTATGAGCATGGCCAACATTACCCACCTTCATAACATCACATTATACCCTCACACGCCTGGCATGACTGCCACTTAATTACCACTTACACACGCCATTACCTCAACCTAGCTACTGGACTCTCTTTTTTTTTCAACATTGGGCAAGAGTGCCTCATTTCTATGTGGCAGACGTGAAGTCATGTCACATATAGAACAGATCGAATGAATACACACACTCACACACACACACACACACACACTAACAGACGATGGTGCCTTAGAAGTCTTCACGTAACTTCTTTTGTTCCTACCTACAGAAAATGATATCACAAGAGAGGAGGCTTTCCAGCTACTCGCTTCCGCCCCTCTTACTGGGCTCTTACGACACGCAGGAGGTACGTGGGCAGTACTGTTTCTCTCCTATTACTAGGGGAGGAATCTGAGCCAGTTTGAAACCCTGAACTAAAGTGGAGATAAGCACACAAAGATAGAGAAAAATAATCTAAAAGCTTTGGAAGAAACAGAAAAAAAAGTCTGTATCAAGAGGTCGTAATTCTGAGAGCCTCAATGTATCTTATATGATGTTCGTCCTTTACTCATCTAGACATCGCCACAGCAGCTTGGCGGTAGTGGTGTACACGTGCCATGTTATTCGTCGCTAAAGGTCAGACACTGGCCTCTAGAGGCTCAGTAGTCGACTGAGAACAGATGTCTGTATCGTAAGGTGGACTGGACAATTGGAATCTACATCGCTACTATCATCTGAAATTACGTTTCCAATAATTCATCTTTAACAGTTTTCCTGTTGTCTTACTCTGTCTACTCTTTCGTTCCTAGTTTCAGTTTTTGTGTTATTTCATTACGATTTTCATTTCAATATACATTCTTTTTCTACAGTTTTACATATACATTTTAAGGAACCCCCTCCTCATTTGCACGGTAGCAATACAGTAAGCGTGAGGAAAGATGAGCTGGTGTTCCCAGCTCTTGTATCCGAACGGGCGAGTAGATAGCCTTCACCTCAACATCGACTTGGCTGATTAAGTAAGCAGCGCTCCAGTGTTTATTGTTCTGGGAATTTATGACTCCATCTGTTGTGAGAAGTAGGCAGTGTTATTCCCGTCTCAACGACGGGAGTGAACATTGAGATCGAGGGCTATACATTCAGGATCAGCTTCAGTGCAAAACGTCTATACCACTATATGAGACTAAGGGAACACGAGTGTCAATACTACACTTAACGTTAACGAGAGACAATGCATTCGGATCTCATATGCGAAGGACAAATGATCTTAGTATTACAGAGATATGACGAAGAATTACAACGGAACTAGCCAACACCACAGCCAGGCCATGATGGAAGGAGGAGCAACACCAATACTGACTGACTGAGCACCTGTAGTCGATAAGAACGATACTATGGTGTCATTTTGTTACAGTTAACGGGTGTTGTTCTCAATCGCCACAATGTCATCCCTTCGTAAGGAATCACATTGGTACAGTCATGTAACCTGATGTATATAAAAGAAATCTCATAAAGCTGATTAAGAAAACTTTTGCGCGTTTTATTTTTTTCGTCAAATCCATAAAATTACAAAAAGCTTTAATGATGTCCCTACGAGAAGAGACCTACAGACCCCGAACATTTCCATGGCAACAATACATGAAGCACTTGAGGTACAGCGTTAAATGGGGAATCATGAGGTACACTGTTACAAGTGTCGTACGAAATACAGCGTTACATAAGGTCCCGTAGTGGGATGTCACACGACACAATGAAGCAAAACGTGACACGATGTACCATGACCCATTGCTACACGACAGTTAACGAGGCCAGCGTTAGACGAAGTATAATGGTATAAACATACACATGGTATTGTTCTACACAACTACTGTGGCTGTTGAGGCAACAGATTACATAATATCTTTAAAAATAGATGCACGAGGGTAGCATTAGAATAACGTCGCCTCCCCATTCTCACTTATCTAGAATTTTGGATGAAACATTATATTGTGGGAGAATGTCACCCTTTTTAAAGGAACGGTTATTTGAATTTATAATTGACCCTGAAAACTATCGAAGTTTATCATTTCATAAACCCTAAGACATATAAGTAATTTTTGAACTTTTCTGCCCCCTTCATTAACAACTATTATAACCGGTATTTCGAAAATACGTCTGGAGACGCACTTCATACGTCACTAAGAAAATGAACTTGATAAGCATCAGGGAAACTGTGATGATGATGACGGTCGCACTGGGATGTGAAAATGTATTTAATGGAGACATCATTTATTTCCATGCGACAAGACATGCTTACAAAGGCATGCATGTGCAGAGGAACGCACACGAGGACACATGCGTGTAGTGCAAACGCACACAAACACAACAGATGGTGCTCCACGAGTGTAGAACTCCCTCCCTGTACCCTACAAATAAGTAATGACACACACACATGAATATACATTCAAGTGCACACACACACACACACACACACACCGAAGCTGCAATGTCCTCGAAATTTCTCCCTCTTTGCTGCAATGGGTCCAGCTTTTGACAGAGCCTGTCAGCCGAACAGAGCGCGAGGAGGCCAGAGTATTTCTCAAAACACGGCGGGGATTCTGAAGTGGAGAGGGAGACACGACTCTCGGAAGTGAAAATGGAGGGAGGAGTGGAAAGAAAATGGAGAAAGAATAGAGAGTAGAATGAAAGACGGAAGAAAATGAAAAGATGGACTGGGGACGACTGCTCAATATACATCTATTTGTGAATGAAGAAGGGGAGAAGGAAGGAAGGAAGAGGAGAGGGGTCAAAAGAAAGACAAATGAAAGGAAATGGCAAAGAAAAGAAAATGTAGACTTGGGAGAATGGTGCAGTGTGTAGCTGCCCGTGAAATAGATATCGCGAGGAAATTGGATGAAAAATAAAAAGAATAAACCTTGGAAAGAAAGCAAGGGAAAAGAGTAGAGTATGATTGACTCCCACGTCACTGCGAAATCAGAATTTGGGAAAAATGGGAGGAGGGAGAGGGGTAGAGGAATGGAGGACGGAATGGGACGAATAGTGAAAAGAGAAAGAAGTGAAAAGAAAGAAAGAGAATGAAGGGAATCAAATTTAAAGATACAAATAGAGGAAAAGTAGAGAGAACAAAAAAATAATGTGTATATTTGAACGTATGGAGGAGGAAGGGACGTAAGGAGGTTAGAAATATCGAAGTGAAAATACGAGACAGAGAGGTAGGGAAGGAAGCAAGAAGAGGAAGGAAACATTGGACGGATACTAGAGGGTAATGAAAGAAGGAAATGACTGAGGGAAATGAAAGATGAGATGGCACGGCAAAATGATGGACGGAATGTCCCAAGGCAATAATGACTTTCCTTTGTCCCTTATCAATTGAAATTTCGGTCCTCGTGATGTCTAAGGCTACCGATGTTTTGGTTCTCGTATTTGTTTTCAGATGTTTGAATATTTTGCCTTACACGACCAACATACCATTACTATGTTTAACGAGTTTGTTTTTGATCACAGCTCAATCACTATATATTTCTGGGAAGAGATTAGTTGAAATTTTAAGAAATGAGGTTACCTAATTTGAAGCTTTTCTGTTCGAAAGGATTTTTTTCATTTCAGTGTCTCTTCTCTAGTTCGTCACACAACTCTAAGCTATCATACAAAGTCGTCAAGCACAGAATCGAATCCTAGTTTAATGAGACGTTTCTGTTAATAGAGTGACTGATCATATCATTGAGGCTAGGAATAAAAGATGTAATGTTAATTATCAATATAAAAAGCAAAATTGGTGATGTAACAGACCATCAGTCATGTTCATAATGGCTGGAATGAGCACCAGCGAGTACATATTCCTCTGATTATTGTCAAATCGTTTAACTGGGTACAACTATCTTTGCTTTGATATGCCCACAGGTAAATTACAGTCACCCATCTCAATTATACGTTTCTATTCATTTGTAATGTTTGGAAAGATAGATATCAGAGTCACTCCCACTACTGGTTATCGGAAAAGAGGAAGTTTTTTTTTCATTTCGTCTGACGTATTTACAATTATGAAAACAAGTCTTTGGATTCTCGTTCTGCTACAGAGATGGTGGACGATGCCAGAATCTCACAGATTACCGTGGTAAGGAGGCATACAGACGAGTCAGAGAAAAGACTGCAAACTCTCCGCAGTGAAGGTTTGCATAGCAAGACTAAACATCCACACAAGTGGGATCTCAAGGATGTGAGGATATGCTGCCACAGCAACAGAAAATTATCCTGCTCTTTGTGGAGCGTGGGGGCCCTCCACCAACGCGCCTTCCTCACAAAGGCAAACTTACGATCATTTTTGACGCTGCCTAATATAATTCATAAAACTGACATGATTAATGATAATCATGATTATGGTAACAGTAATGAAGATAGTAACGATAATGATAATCGTGATGATAATAAATGCACATGACTAGAAAAAAGATGTAAACGAATCCGGCCTTTCTTTTTTTTTCGTCTGTTGCTGGCGCTACCTCGCCAACTCGGGAACGACAATTAAGTACAGAAATGTAAACAATAATACTGATGGTAATAGCAATTACAATATAAAAATGATAATGTTACTAGAACTACGAATAATAATAATAATGCTGCTACTACTTGTAATGATAATAAAAATGGTGATTCTTCCTTCTGTCCGGTTGTGTACCTTAAGTGTCACCAACACACTTGAGACAACCTGTTCTGCAACAAAAGTACCGGCATAGTAACAAGAACAACCGACATGGTAACTAAAACAACGGGCATCGTACCTAGAAATACCAGCACCGTAATAATCTTCATCATATCTAGTACAGCTAGCCTAGAAAAGACGACACCATATGCAAAACAACCGGCGCCATATGTAGAACCACCGGCATCTTACGTATGATAACCGGTACCGTACCTAAAACAACGGTAACAAGTATATAACAACCTATAGCGTTCCTGGAACAACCGGCCCCTTATTCAAAACCACCAGTACCGTATTTAAACAGTCACCGTCGGTTGAAAAACCGGCGCTATACCTAAAACAACGGTACTATTACCTATAACAACCTACACCATAATTTCAACTGGAACTTACAGTGTCCACACGGCAGCTGCAGTATAGCGGCTCATACCGGGCCATAGGCCAGGCCGACCGAAAGTGTGATTAACACCTCAACACTCGGGTACGGAGCCGGGTGAACCCCACGTGCTCAGTATCTCGAAGCTTCGGAGTGCTTCACACTAACGCCAAACGTGTTTACGTCTTTCTCCATAACATACGTTCTAACCGACATAAAAGACATCATTTGTTCTCACAAAAATGACTGTTTGAACATTCAGTAATAAACATTGGGTAAATAAAAATTACGGAATCACATGAAAAAAAGATTTGACACGTAAATGTGAAAAAATATAGCTTCTACATAATCTACAGAACATAAATACAATAACGGTATCTAAAAATCATCAGATATCAAGCACAGACTAAGACACTACGACAAATAGTGGGTAAACAACACCTACCCGAACCCTAGGTCTCGAAGTCTCGTTCACTGATTGACCACCATAGCTTCAAACATGTCTACACAACCACCCGAACCATGACTCACCCTGTGAGGATCATCCATCATCCTCAATATGGCTTCTTCTTCATCCAGGTGGAGAACAGTAGCACCTTTGCCCTTCACTCGATGCCTCTCGCGACGAACCTCACGGCACGAACGACTGGAATGTTCACCCTCGCTGAATGTTTGTTTACCGGATCCAGACGACGTACGGTCCTCAGCCATTGTCCTTATATCCACCGGTGATTGATTAGTCTTCACAACGAATCACTGTTTAAATACCCAGACACGCTGGGGTACACATCCGACGGTCGCCAGTGCTCCGGGTGGAATGGCCACTTGACCACTGAAGCAGAGCTGAACTCAGAATATTGTATATAATAGGATGGACAACTGTCTCAAATTATCAGTATTTTCGAATCGACGACAGCTTGCCGTCAGCGCCATCTATTGAACGGGGTGATAACCTGGAGAGGGAAACGTGTGAGTGTTTAAGGCAACTTTTCGAATAATGATGTTGCCTATATACTTAAATAACACAACAACGCTAAAGAACTTTTTGTATAACACTAATAGTATTGATACTAAGGTTAATCATAATGATCATTGTATTCGTACTGGAACTGGACGATACATCGGACGAGCACAACTGGACGTCAACTCTTGGTGTGATGACGCTGGCTCACTCGCAGTGAACGTAGCCACAATGTCAAATGACACAGTTCTGAAGGGGTGGATCTCAGCGACACAGTTACTTGAAAGAAGAGCCAGAAATAGAAGGTCTTCAGAATTAAACTATAGATAAGTCGAGTTCAGGTATAACTCTCAAATTTCAAAACCATTCACAGCTCCACGGGGGATAGTTACAAACTGCATTCTGCTATCAAACTGCTTCATTATACCACCACAATTCTCAGTGGAAGACGATAATCCGTAGATGTCCATAA
Source organism: Panulirus ornatus (assembly GCF_036320965.1). Classification (NCBI taxonomy): domain Eukaryota; kingdom Metazoa; phylum Arthropoda; class Malacostraca; order Decapoda; family Palinuridae; genus Panulirus; species Panulirus ornatus. Next base: position 2,433,327 of record NC_092251.1, on the reverse strand, counting down.
AAGATAAGACTGTAACACAGACATCGGACTGAAGATGATCTGGAATTAGACAACCAAATGGATATATCAATCGCCTTGCTGCAGTACAACAACCTTTCCTCCACTGTCGTTGTTGGATGAGACACTTTACTGTGAGTTAAAGCGTTGCTGCCGAATCCCCACGCGCGAATACGAGCAATTTCAGTTGTGCCTCGGTATGTACGATCGAGAAAATACAAGAGCTGGATATTGGACAAAACCTTACACAGTAACTAGGATACCGTCACTACCCGTTAGCTTTTCGTCTGTGAGAGGATGTCAAGTTGATTGCCTCTGGTGATCTCAAAACTGTACGCTTATAGCCTCAGGGTTTCAGGCAGTCGGATGGCTTTTGACGAGATGTACGGTTTCTGATATCGCGTCCCTTCGTTATAGGATAAGAGTGTACGCCGTCAGTGTTACACAGAATTAGCGACCAATATCGAAGCGTTCTGTCCTTCGCTTGATATGGATCCTGAATCGCTCCGAGATCAATTCTGCTACAGTCGGCAATTGTTAGCTCACCGCTTGAGTGACCTATAACCGAGGAGAGCCAGACTGTGTTCTCTGATTCCGTTAATTCAGGGGAATCAAGGGTCGAGGGGCGACCGAGGCCACAGACGATCCACTCACATCACGGTACTCGTGGCGCTCGTTCCGACGGTGCTCGACCCGAGGACGTGCCTAATCACAGGAAAGCCAGGCCACTGTCGCAAAGTCGTTGAGGAAATTCCCCCGGCACTCACACACCCCTGCTAGCTGGAGAGCAACATGATAGAGATAGTGGAGAGATCTCCACACACACACACACACACACACTTCCCCACACACACTTTCCCCATCCAGCCGTTCCGAAGACCACGATCGCGATGGATTTAAGCCACAACATAAGAAGCAGTCAATTTCTAAAGGAAAAAATTGGTTACCACGTTGATATCGTGCTTAAAAGACAATGAGTTTATTACGTTACTCTTGCCCAGAGATGGACCACAGGACTTAAATCCCTGGTCTGTCGTGGAGGCAAAAGACATCACGCCATCTGCCGTCAGTCAACCGACTTACAATTCACGATACAGTTCCTTCAGAATGTTTGCGTCGGCGGAGTGTAATTCACTTCCTTTCTTTCTCAAGGACACTCACCCAACAGAAGCTTGATTCCTGCCTCACTTCGGGGATCTTCGAGAGGAGGCATGAACCAAGAACAGCTATAACAATAGTAGTATAACAGCCCGACGAGTTCAACAACAAAAGGAAATCTCGTTTACACTTTTCAGTCCATAAACAACGAAAGCGTTTCGTCTGATATTTTTTTTATCTACTGAAGATAATGTTTTCAAATTGCAACTGCGTGTCATACCCGTGTAACTCTCATTTATCCCGAGCAGTAATTGAAAATTTTAGATTTTATACGAAACTTTCATCATTGTTGACGGTGGGTTTCTGTCGGCGAAGGAGATGAGTCGAGGCGTGGAGTGTGGAGGGTCTGGCCGGAGCAGCAGAGCCTCTCATAAACACAGAGGATGACCCCCCAGTCTGGCTCTCGTCCTCTCACACATCTTCATGCATATATTTCCATTTTCAAATGTAACTTGCCAATAGCTACCTTAGAAATCCTTAAGATTTTCATTGACGATCACATGTTCGGTATTCGGAAATATAACTAAAATTATGTAACTTTGGAAGTGCGGGAAGATATTATCAAATACACTGTAGTTCACTAAGCACTCTGAAGCTTAATTCTGGGGCAATATTTCATGTTCCTCACTTCAGGCGAGATTTCAGCATGAATGTGCAATGGCTTTGCTTCTCAACGTTTAGCAGCGTTCAAAACCTAACAGATATTTTCTCTTTCATGGATATATCGAGGACAAGAAACAACTGACAGCATTTAGTGTGGTATCATCTATTTGCTCACCAAGTTTCAGGTCTCATGATCGACAGAAAGACACACCTCTGTAGTTGATAGATCATTTGTAATCCCTATGATGTTATCTTCTCACTCCTGAATTTCTTTATCTCTTCATTTGAGTAGGATAACATCTCGCATCGATTCTAGAGGGGAAAAGAGTTGCTATTTCTTTTAAGTCTGATAATAATAATGTTTGTTGGAGTTCTGAACGGAAAATAAATAAACATCTTTTATGAATATATTTATCAATTCTTGATATCAATCACTCACAATATAAACACGTTCGGAAACATATACACTCACACACACACACACACACACACACACACACAAGCAAGGAGGACTTACAAACAGATACTGTATACACAGTAACGTGTTATGAGAACAACAACAAAAACATAAATGACAAGAACTCAACGACAATTGACTTTTTGATGACGTAGGTATAAGAGTATGATCTTGTTAGGATTTTCTAAAGCGGATGTCACAGCAGGTGTTCAGAAAAGCTATCTAATGCCCCCAAGGCCTTGAAAGACACTAACAACGTATATCACCTAAGACCTTCCCACGTTCGTAACAGGGTCACCATTTTTATATATTCTGTTGAAGATAGTTTAGTTGTTCCGAGCGCTTCCAAACGCTCGTTGACACAGAAAACAGGCTTTTGATCAAATACATTTCAAGGAAGGCTGTTTAATGGTCTTCTCTCATGTGATCATAAGCCTAATAATTCCTGGAACACTGTGTATGATCTTAATAAGACTGGAACATATGGTTTTCATTATCCTATGTGCTTTTCCCGCTAATCTGAAGGTGCCCAAGCATGATCATTTAGCAAAAAATCAATGCATCAAGTAGCCTTTAATCGGTGTATTCTATTAGAGCCCGAGACTCCACGAACCTCCAGCACAATATCTGCTTCTTCTGCAGCGACGAACATGGGCAAATACATGATTCATCAACCGCTGGGTAGAAGATATTATTCCTAATACGGATGTAGAGGCTTCTGTCTTCTGGCGAATGGATGTGATGGAGTTGCAAGAAAGCCTCTTTCTCTCCCTGTAGTTCTTCTGCTGCTTGTATCCCCAGCAGCTCTCGACGTCTCTAGTATAAAGAATATAATGGTCTCTTGGTCTTCATCCTTACAGTATAAACAAAGAAGCATTATGTACTCACGTTACAAACAATTGAACCCACATGTTCCAGTAACAAGGGAATAATATTTCTGTCACGCAGCTTTGAAAAGTAATTGAAAACGAAAAACAATATGACAGGAAATCAAACACTTTTCCTTCATGCTTCTTTTTTCTTTTGCCATACACGCACCGCGTCACTCCTATATTTTTTCTTTCCTTTGCTCTTCATAATCCTGACACTCTCTTCTCGGCTGTCTAGACACAGCTACCCGTCCAGCTTCACGCCTCGAAGCCCCTGCGATCGTTACTATACAAGGGGAAGTCGTTCCTCGTCCGTGAAAATCATGTTTTTCCTCAACTTCCATACACTCACACGTCACCAGCCTCGCTGCGTCTCTCGCCTCACAAAACCGTAGTCTGCAGATCCACTGAACATTGACGTTTTATGTACTGATGTTTACTACTCCTGACTTACGATATATAACAAGATTCTTGTTTTCATTTGTGACGTAGTAAAGAGAGGGAACAATAATTGGAAGACACTCGTACGTGTTTCTTTCAGTGTAGAAGATATGTTTCTCTCTGGTCTCTAGATACTGCTAACGTATAGGAAGAAAAGGTACGAGGAATAGAAGACGTGTTCAGTAATCTCTATCGTAACGTGACAGGAAGGACATCATGGGTAAATATACCGCGAATCAGATCTATATGTCCTTTGTAATGTGGCAGACTTGTCTGCTGTCCTCTTATATACTTTTCTTATGTAAGGTATTGAGGATTCCTCTTGAACGAATATCATTCCCTGTGTATAGATTTTGTCTCCCTTTTGTCTCTCTGACTGTTTATCTGTTTCCCATCCTGTGCAAGTATATAAAATCCAAACGTTGTCCAACATATTACTGAAGAAGCTCATTTCCCCAGTTTTTGATAATAGAAAACAATATCATACATTATTTCAGTGACATGTTTACCATAACGTCTTTGTCTATGCATTAAATCAACAACATGGGAAACACAGACACAACATATAGACTTTCTCGACATCGGTCTGTCGTCTGTCGAAAATGTACACAATGATTCCCTCATTCCATTAACATATTCATATGTAATAATACATATTGAAAAGAGAAAACATATGCAAGCATCGCTTGAACCTTATCGTAAGTTTAGGCACATATTCGAAAGGTAGCTGGCTATCTCCTCACTGATTAAGCGAAGAAGCACAAATATCTTACGTCACAATATTAAGTAAAAAACATTCTGTCATCTGTTTCTGGACCACATTTCCCATAGTACCTATGATAAATATTTCGAGAGCGGAGGAAATACCGGCCAGCCACTATGGAAAAATCAAATATCAACCAACTTGTGTGTTTTGCATAATGCAGACATCTTGCCAAACTTCACCAACTTTTCTCCGAAGGAGAAAGAGGCACGCTGGGGGAACTGGGTGAGTGGGTGATGGCTAAGAAATACTGGACGGAGGAGGGGGGTGAGAGAGAGAGAGTGAGAGAGAGAGAGAGAGAGAGAGAGAGAGAGAGAGAGAGAGAGAGAGAGAGAGAGAGAGAGAGAGAGAGAGAGAGAGAGAAACATCTTCCACACATGAATCTATATTCCTTCAGCCTGGCGCCTGCCCAAGATAGCATTAAAGGTTTTCTGATGCGTTAGCTAAACGCTCGTTGCAAACACGGCGCAGTCTCCTGGGAGCTGCCAGCGATGTTTAGAAAGAGATGATCTTGCAACATGATGTGAATAGAGACGCACAATGTTGTCATCGCAGCCACGGAAATATGACGTGTCCAGATTGGCTTCTGAGGAAGGAGCATGAGTGGAGGGTCGATGAAACCTGTACGTACAGTAGGTACGTATGAACAGATGATAAGCAACGTTACTGGACGGCCATAATGGGGTGTTCTGCATGACCCTATGTCAAACTTCATTAATTGTTACCGAAAGCTTTATGTGTGTGTGTGTGTGTGTGTGTGTGTGTGTGTGTGTGTGTGTGTCTGTGTGGCTTTCAGCCAGTCATTGTTAGACTTCAGACACTGGCGTCATCTTTGGCTAAAAAGAAGACCACTAAAGGCACATTGCTCCTCCTTTTGGGGGGAAGGGTGTGTGTTAAAAGCTTCCCCCCACACCAAACACTCAAGCAGTCCCCAGTGATAAACTTAAGGACACATAAAGACCCCCCACACATAAAGACCGCCCAAGACCACCCGTAAACCCGCTTCAATAAAGTCAGCGGCAGCCGCTTCTAAAGTGAGTTCGGAGGAAAGTTGCTCCGCCCTCCCCACCAAACTTTTATTTCGGCAATACTTGCAATGTTAAATAAAAGAATCTAAAAGAGAGTGAAATGTTTCGGTCAACATTTTCCCCAGAGAGGTGTTTCTGATGACGGTGTTTATCTTGCCGCAGGCTGGCACGAGAAGGTGGTGGGTTCCATCTGCTCGCTCTGTGAGGGATCCCGAAGGGAAAAAACCTGGCTTGTGTGTTTGACTGAGTTAGATCGTGCTTGAACATGTGCCTGTGAGTCTGCCTTCGCCTGCGTTTGTAGGTGTTCGTCACATATCTGTGAGTGCGCAGTCAGATGTGTGTGTGTGTGTGTGTGTGTGTGTGTGTGTGTGTGTGTGTGTGTGTTTCATTACTATTTGTCACCAATACTTTCGTGTTACGTGGAGAGAGATTCAGACACTCCTTGCCCTGTCATTTAGCCTTGTATATGAGCCATGTCTTTACTATTATTTGTATTTGTACACATACACTCTAAGCCAGGTATTCCCTTATCGACCAGCCCCGAGGAGGGGATGAACAGTTGCGTTGGCTGTGGGCCCACTACCGCGCCCAGAATTCGAACTTGGGCGTGAATCATTGTCAGCGATACCATTGCATCACGGATGCTCGTGAGTGCAAGTGTACTTGTAAGTGTTTTTTGTGCATGTTTGTGAGTTTGTATGTCCATGTATGCCTTGGTATTTGTGTGAGAATTAACCTATTTGCCTTAATCTTTGCGTTGCTAAATATAAGAAGCTCCAAGAAAATTCTAATCTCTCTCCACCAACAATTCGAGCATTTTTTCTTAACCAACCAAACCTTATACTTTCTACAGTCTTGTAGAGAGTCATAATTATACCAACTGATAAGATTGATAGATTACAAGTTTCATTTTCATACGCCTTTCTATTAAGAATTTCTTAATTCAAGAGGAGTATTTCTATCGCCCATGTAATCTCTACAGATTTGCGTTCCTTATCGCTTCTAATGGCTGAGAACCTTTTCACTTGATGTTTCCATGTTGTGTACCAAGAAGTGTCCTTTGGAAACACTTTTTCTTTCATAAAGTGTTGAGGGATTACAAGAAACATATACCAGCATATATATAGATACACGTGTGTATCTACGTGTTTATATATATATATATATATATATATATATATATATATATATATATATATATATTTGTAAGAGAATATGATAGAGTATAATACTGTTGAGAAACATAACACTTGAATTGATATCATTGTTCAGTCAGTTTATCAATTCAATATCCCATTTTATCATGGATTATGAAATCCTGTTCATTTTTGTACCTCTTTACGTGGATGTTTGTTAAAAGATATGTCATCACTTTACTGGAGCACGGGAAAAAGTGCAGTAATCCAAAGTATGAATATAACCAATGGTAAAACCAATAAATCAAATCATTTTGTCAGCGTTCCAGCCAGTGAAGAGATACGCACTTGGGGCGATACATGGTAGACAAAGGCTACAAATTAATTGCCATGACAGCGTTGAAATCGCCGGCGTGTGCGAAATAATACAATGTTATCCCGTAGAAATTTATTGGCTCTACAGCTTGGCTTGCTATTTGGTAAAGTGCATGACGGTAGTTTGTGAGAAATAACGTCATATAATTTGTCTGATTAAGTCATTTTCCCTTACAACTATCTGCAAATTTAGTTATTTTTTGATTTACAAACGGAGACCAAAAAATAGAAAAAAATATTGTACTAGTGTTTATATTCCCTGCAAATATAAATCTGAGGAATATACATATTTCCAGTAATGCCAGAAAATATATTATCTCATTCTTTATCGTAGGAGCTCTATAGAGTCCCATAAAACTCTTAAACGCTTGTAGAAAAAGATAACAACTTTCTGAACTTACGCTGGATCAAGACGTCTGTGCAAACACAAGACGTCAAATCATATCCACCACACGAGAGGAAATATATCCCTTGTCGGACATAGAGATTAAATACAAATGATGGAATAAAAGATGAACTAAGCTTGTGATTCCCTTGAGAAAGGTAAAGTGAACTGTGTAGAAAACGTTCATCTGTTTCAGTGGCGTTAGCTGATTTTCTTCAATTATCATCGTCTGTAATCATTGGCTTCTTGTTCTTGAAAATGTTGGCGTGTTGAGGTTTATCTCCCGTAGCCCAAAAAAATCAGTGAAAAGCTTGCCAACTAAACTGTGGAACCGAAGAAAATTCCTCACAGTGGCTAAAGCAACACACGACTTTTGTAATGTAAAATATAGAAATTATATAACATAGAAGTAATGCCGTCACAATTATTTCTTTAAAGGAAAGAAAATATGTTTTTATTAATCATCTTAGAGCGATAAAGTGATACAGAAGACCAGCATGATAAAATCTGGATTTAACGCAGTTTATAACCTAAGAATGTCGTTATTCTACATGATCATGATTAGAGCAATGAATTGTAGAGATAAGCAGACCCAATCCTCAATGGACCTTGATATATTCATCGTGGGAGCGAATGAAACAATATCATACATCTAGACGTAAAGAGAAAATCTGAGTTATGAATTCTATCTCACAGAGGATCGCTGATATTATCCCACGTGTGTAAGTTACAATCCCTTATGTTATGAGGAAGCTTATATGACTTTATGACAATAGCATCTAACACACAGCGACAGACGAGCTATTCTCAAAAGTAACATTGACTGAATTATAGGAGACAACTCACAGGCAAGTAATGAATTTACTTCGTGAGTTCTCAGTTGCTTATCTGTTAACTCTGAGGACCGTCTTTCCTTGTCCATATAATGGACAACCACGAACGCCTCTCTCAGATTATTATTCCTTGGATAAGTATCATACTTCTCCATCTTTCTCTTTCATCTTTCCATCCCTTTCTCCTCTCCATCTCTCTTTCTCTCGTGGAAATAAACTGATCTTCTCCACGCAAGACCTGGCAAGAAAAATGCGACTTATACGAAAGAATTCACGATAAAAATCTATTGAAAAAAAAAGTATAAACATTTGAACGCTTTGAAACGTGTGTAAGAAGATCACTAGAGGGTTGGAAAAACAAATATAAAGACTGGAAATGATATAGGGACATGGAGGCCATCAGGAATGAGACTGAGCGATGGAGAAAGACTCCCAACTCGTAACTCTTTCGAGAGCCATATGGAAGTAGCTCTCTGATGTGCGCTGTAACCTTTTTACGTTAGGTCTTTGGGAACCGAAGAGCATTTCTACCACCGCAGGCTCGACCCGCTCCGCCACTAGACCAAACATCATCCCGTTACGCTTCACATTCCAGTTTTTTATTAGCCTCCAGGAACATTATCATAAAGGGTTCGTAAAAGAAAATGGAATACGTAATGATCAGACCATCGTTACGCCATCAAACTGGTGCAAGGAAGGTTATTACGTACCCATAGATTCTTCCCGTAAAGCAACAATTATTTACAGCCTGGTATGACTACAGAGAACTAGCGTTGAGGCTGAGAGAGAGAGATAGAGAGAGAGAGAGAGAGAGAGAGAGAGAGAGAGAGAGAGAGAGAGAGAGAGAGAGAGAGAGAGAGAGAGAGAGAGAGAGAGAGAGAGAGAGAGAGTTCTGTCTTTCCCAGAATTCATACATTTCCCAGAAAATGAACAATGACTCGAAAATTCCATCAGCTCATGGAATATTTGATTGACTTGCCTTACTGCGGGAAAGGTTATGTCATCGTTTATTGAAGAATTTCTGATTACGTCAATGTTTCTACCGAGGTTACGACAGCGTTTTCCACGCATCATCCGACCTGGCAGATGTATGGCTGGCAGCTGAACTCGTCAGATCTCAGGGACGTAGAAATAAAGAGAAGATGATGTGATTTAAAGGTTGATTTACGCTCGGAATTGCCACTTTCACCGGAATCCAAAATCCGACCTGATTTAGCGTAAAATTGTCTGAGGTCTTCCACTTCCGTGTGAGATGATGTTGTAGAGAGAAAGAAAGAGTATCAACAACACCTGGCCAAGATATGGAAGGTGGTCGATAGTAAATATATCTTTACGTCACTTCCATAAATGTATTGATAAAGTTTCTCACCGAATCTTTGGTTCTGTGGAGCTTTCTTCACTACATGATCGCTCATTTTGCTTATCAGTTGGACCCAATCTTGTTACTTGTGGTTTCTGAGATCTTGTATCACGTTGGTTAACGCCTTGTGGTGGTGGTAGTGAGGCTGTTCTTATCCTGCAAGCCTTGGGGTCATCGGCTGCCCTTGGCACTGAAGGCTAAGGGTTTTAGATAAACCCACATCTCAACATTCTTACTGTCTTAGTCTCTCGTTTTCATCCCTCTCTTATTCACTTCTTCCTCTCTCTCTCTCTCTCTCTCTCTCTCTCTCTCTCTCTCTCTCTCTCTCTCTCTCTCTCTCTCTCTCTCTCTCTCTCTCTCTCTCTCTCTCTCTCTCTCTCTCTCTCTCTCTCTCTCTCTCTCTCTCTCTCTCTCTCTCTCTCTCTCTCTCTCTCTCTCTCTCTCTCTCTCTCTCTCTCTCTCTCTCTCTCTCTCTCTCTCTCTCTCTCTCTCTCTCTCTCTCTCTCTCTCCCCGTCCGTTCCCGGCAACACTCGGGGTGTCAGGGAGAAGGATGGCACAGCTTCGGGGAAGACCCTGAGGCTGTAGCAGATCGTTGGTCAAAATCCATCTTGGGCGAGCCCCGCTCTGTGTACTGTTTGTGTGCTCGGGTCTGCACCGAAGTGATTGTTGTTTGTGATGTTCCTCCTTCCGTCGACTGTTAGGGGACTCGGAAGCCGCCTTGTGCCTCGCATCGGGAAACTTAAAGCTAAGAAAAAGCCCTACGAAGAGGAGGAAGAATATATATATATATATATATATATATATATATATATATATATATATATATATATATATATATATATATATATATATATATATATATATATAGCGTTAATGGGATGGCCTTGATTAGGGACTCAGCTGGCCATGCCGTCTAAGCTAACTTAAATAGAAATCTTTGAGGAAGTTTGAGATCCTTGTGGAACCTGCAGGATAAAGGCAGACCACCGTGTGTCAGAAGGAAGAAGAGATCACTCGATATACAGAAGGAGGTAACATAAGACGGCACGGAATAAGAGGGATATTGCTTCGTGAGGATATCCCAAGGAGCAGAGGGAGACTGGCTAACTTAACACAGTTTAAAATGTAAAGCGTAACCATCGAGTAAAGTTTGGTACGGAGGTCAAGAGTGGTTTAGGGGCTGGGAGAGTATGTAGAGTTTTTATGAAAGATCTGAATGAGCTCTTAAGTGTTTGATGATCTCTCGGGGAAATTTAATACGTTCCCGTAAAGTGAGGAAAAGGATAGGAAGGTTAGGAGGAGGATAGGAGGATGAAGGGATGGGGATGGGTGTGATGGGATAAAAGAAGCGTAAAGTTTAGATCAAAGACATCGAACAAATCGTTGGTGATGGGAGGAGGGGGAGAAGAGGGCAAAGAGTGACCATAAACCAGAGCTGTGATCTGATACCATGAGGACCTGACTTGTTCTTATAAGTCTCTCTATATTCACTTCCTTCTCAGTTTTATTATTCATGGTGAATCGTCAAAAATTCAAGTTTCAGTTTTATGTTCTCACTTTATTCACCGATTCGTTTCATTCGTGTCAGAGGTTTTTCTCTCTCTTTTTTTCCTCCTCTCTCTGTCCGTCTCTCTCTCTGTTCCCCCTCTCCCTTTCCCCGGACAGTTAGACAGAAAGACAGAAAACGGACAGACAGACAGACAGACACACACACACACACACACACACACATAATGGAGGGAGCGCATCAAGTGGATTACTTGGGAGAATGCTATGAACTCTCAAAGGCCATTCCAGCCAAATAAAAACAGTTGGATCTCGCAGTGTCGCGTCGCTTTTCTCTCCTTCCCAAACTTACAGATGATTCGCTCCCGTCATTCACCCAGTTGGCAAATGTGAGTATAAAGTTGAGGCCTGGCAGAGGAAGAGGGGAGGAGGAAAGGTTTCTTTTAATACTTTTTATTCATTCATACAAAGGATCCAGGCACGGCAGGAAACGTCCTCCTCAAGGTCAGGTCATCAGGGATGCTAGTCCCTCATGGGGCCAGGGACCTTGAGGCAAGGCCTCGAGTCATAAAAAAAAAGAGGGGAGTAAAATAGATTATAGAAAAAGAAGAGAGGAGTAAAATAGATTATAGGAAAAAAGAGGGGAGTAAAATAGATTATAGAAAAAAAGAGGGGAGTAATAAGATTATAGAAAAGAAAGAGGCGAGTAGAATAGATTATAGGAAAAAAGGGGAGTAAGATAGATTATAGAAAAAAGAGGGGAGTAATAAGATTATAGAAAAAAAAGGGGAGTAAAATAGATTAAAGAAAAAAAAGTGTGGGGACAAGAGGTACAAACCTATAAAATGAATATATGTATAGTGAGATGGGGCGATGGGAAGGAGAAAGGGTTGAAAATGGCATGAAGGTAAGAGATGAGTGAAGGATCTGTTGTGGAAAAAGAGGGGCAATGAAAAATAGAAAATGGGAAAATCGTGAGGATAAAGCGTTAAAGGAAAAATCAGGAGAGAAAGAAGTACAGGATATAAAACGAGCGAGAAGCTACCGTTCATCTCGCCTGGTCGTCCAGTTTTGTAGGAGCAGAGAGGTATACCAGGACTCCTCACAGGGAGGGATGTAAAGAATATAAAAAAAAAATAAGGAAAGAAAGATGTCTTAACTTTTGAGACAAACATACTGTAGATGTTGGGAGTCGCTGGGGTGGGGAGATGGGGGAATCGTAGCCTGAAAATAGGGAAAATAGAGTATAGCAATATAGTCTCAGAGGCTTGAAAAAAAAATATTAAATGGCTTTATGTTGTACAACATAGCACAGAAATGATAAAAGTTATGTGCGTATTTCAATTTCCAGTAAAACAAACTATAAATGTAACCAATTACTGCAGAGAGTCTATTAGGTATAACTCCACTACAGGAGAACTAGTAGGAATAACTCCACTACAGGAGAACTAGTAGGAATAACTAGTTGCACTACAGGATAACTAGTAGGAATAACTAGTTCCACTACAGGATAACTAGTAGGTATAACTCACCCACAGGAGAAGTAGTAGGTATAACCTCTACGACTCTACATCAAGGCAAGAGTCCCTCTCGACACCATGTTTACATCTTGCAGCAAGTGGGAATAAGACAACAGAGGTGGTTCCTCCCTTCATGACCTCCCTAGCTCGTAAGTATGACCTGCACCACGACGGCAGACATGGTTCCTCCCCACCAAAACATAAGTTCTTCATTACCATGCCATTCACTATGGCTGCTGAACGTTAGTTCTTCACTACCATGTCATTCACTATGGCTGCTGAACGTTAGTTCTTCACTACCATGTCATTCACTATGGCTGCTGAACGTTAGGTTCGAGGCGCACCTCCTCACCAGTGAGTTAGTAAAACGTCGCCAACGAGCCATCAGGTGACCCTTGACCCTCAGGTGCCGTCCCTCTCCTTCATTTTGACCACCACAGTCGACACGAATGGCCGATGACGGACGGAATCATTTCAAAATAGAACTTCTTTTTTTCTGTAAATACAAGATTTGAAATACTTATATGCTTCAGTAACTTTTCATACTTATGCATTATTTTCATTGCAACCTTACTTGTCAAGTGAAAGATCGTCTTCACTTATATATATATATATATATATATATATATATATATATATATATATATATATATATATATATATATATATATATATATATATATATATATATATATAGATAAAGTAGATAAAGTTGATAAAGTATCTCAAAATATAACATGCCAGACATTGGTTGAACTTTAGAAATGTGTCAAACTTCACACTGACTGGAAGAAAAAGAAAAACAAAAAAGGAAATTTTTTGTGGATGTAGGTCAAAGGTCAGGTCGCAGGGTCAAAGAAAATAAAAGGACGCGTTGAGCGAGAGGGGCTGCAGTCTTAAGATTTTTTTTCTTTTTCTTTCTTTTCATTCTTTCGAAGAAAAACATTGTGAAAGAGAAGTTTCTGTTTCTTTTTTTTCTATTTCTATTTTCTTTTATTTCCCACGTGATGGCCAGGAGTGTCAAGCGCTTTAGGTTTATCTTTCATGGAAGAGGGAAAAAAAATATACTGGCTTTTATATCGATATGTGGGTTTCTCACGGAGGGCACTAGGTAACATATATATATATATATATATATATATATATATATATATATATATATATATATATATATATATATATATGTTACCTAGTGCCCTCCATATATATATATATATATATATATATATATATATATATATATATATACATATAAATGAAATTCAGCACACAGAAAATATATGTGAATATCAGAGCTAAAAAATCCGCATATACTTCCTTTCTAGATGTACAAAACTCATTAACAAATTGCGTGTTGGTGACGAAGGAGATTTTCTGAGTGACGAGAATTTTTGGGTCGTCAGAACGAACATTGTCGTGGCTCATCTACCACTGTCACAGTCAACCGTCGTGTTTACAGTCATCAGGGATGTCTCTTCATTTTATTTACATCTCAAACAGGCTGACAGAAAGAAATGGAAGCCCTTATTATGAAGGCAAACAGAAAGGTTTCCCTTAAATCAGGAACAAAAGACGGCGGGGAAATATTTCATATATTTATCTTTCTATTTACTCATATTTATGTAGAGAGAGAGAGAGAGAGAGAGAGAGAGAGAGAGAGAGAGAGAGAGAGAGAGAGAGAGAGAGAGAGAGAGAGAGAGAGAGAGAGAGAGAGAGAGAGAGAGAGAATCATTATTGAGCCCAAGTATAGCATTTATGAAGCTCCTGGATGCTCAAGGTAGCACTTCTTTCAGTAGCAGGGGAATGCTGGACTCCTTTAAAACGAGATGATCCTCGACTGACGGATCTTTTCTCCCTTCCGTAGACTGACGATGGCATAACATCGCAATGGGAGATTCTCGCTCGTGGTGTAATCATACAGGACGTCCGGAAACACTAGACACACACAGACACACACACACACAGACACACACACACACACACACACACGCACACACACACTTCTCCTCAAAATTGATCTATTTGCTTATGAAAGGAAGTTTTGAAAAAAAGGCACCAAAAATGGCGTTATGATCAAATTACTGGACCCTTAACCAATCACAAAGAATGTTTGGTATGCCAGCCTGACGAACATGACTCTTCGACTGTTAGGTATGATGGCAGGAGTGTTTGACCTGACCCTAGCCCATCTTATCCAAAGGTCGCACCATCGTGCTCAGGAGACGTATCGTCGTGCTCAGGAGACGTATCGTCGTGCTCAGGAGACGTACCGTCGTGCTCAGCAGACGTACCGTCGTGCTCAGGAGACGTACCGTCGTGCTCAGGAGACGTACCGTCGTGCTCAGGAGACGCACCGTCGTGCTCAGGAGACGTACCGTCGTGCTCAGGAGACGTACCGCCGTGCTCAGGAGACGTACCGTCGTGCTCAGGAGACGTACCGTCGTGCTCAGGAGACGTACCGTCGTGCTTATAAGAGGTCGTGCTCAAGAGTTTAGAGCACATTCATGCATGCCTCTTGTGAGTAAGGTGATGTAACAGGTCATGCATGCAACACTTAACCACGTTTCATGACTGACCCGCAAACAGACAGGCACCAGACAGACAGACAGACAAACAGATAGGCAACAGACAGACATACATAGAAGGACCGACAGACAGAGAAACAGAGAGGCAACAGACAGACAGACGTGCAACAGACGGACAGTCTTAGACAGGTAAACAAAGAGAAAGAAATATTGACAGATAGACAGAATATACAGGATCTTATTACTAAGTTTGATATTCTTGCTAGTAAACACGACATGATCAACCTTATCTTGAAAATCATCATAACCTTGATATATACGCAGGATAAATGATTAATCCAAGTGTTATCCCCAGACAGCTACGTTGACTTCCTTGAAACAGACGAATGTCTTCAATACACACGACGGGTTTGCTTTCCAATTCATCTCTTTCTAAAGTCTAGATCATACACTTATGAGCATAAGATTTCCTATCAAATAAATCAGTCATGATGGAATAAGCAATTTCTTCAGCTAGTTTGACAACGATGGAAGCACAAAGACAAGAAAAAAGAAAACATTGCAAAACCCTATTTTTTTTCTTATGTACGTAAACGTCACAGCCACACAACTACGTCAGGAGCTTCGCTACAACAACTACGTCAGGAGCTTTGGTACAACAGCTGTCATCCTGTGTGATTCATCAACAAACATTCATTATTCTGTGGCATCATTCTGTACACGCAATTTGGTTTACATCCAGGCGTCATTAGAGTGTGTATTGCCTCTTTCTCAGCATTTATTGGGGGAAAGTCTTTGAAAAAACGTATATAGATATGTTTGTTGTCTTCTATTGTTCCTTTATGTTGAAGGCTCCTGTCACGAACGAGA
>NC_092251.1:2100000-2112500 GCF_036320965.1 Panulirus ornatus | reverse complement strand
CTTCGTCGGTTGTAGTCGTCCCTTCCCTGGGTGGGGCGGGTCGTTCGTTGACAGTAGTAGTAGCAGTAGTAGATGCGAGAGTGAGGGCAGAAACGCTGGTGGCTCGCTAGAAGCCCTACAATGGAGCCAACACCAGGAGGGCTTCAGTCCAATGCCGGATTTCTGAGGGAGCTGGTTTTTGCGGATCTTGTGTGTATGAATCTGTATAAATGATTGAGTCTGTGATATTTGTTGGGGTTCTGGGTGATAGTGGAGGTAGGGGACGTGGCATGCGTGTGAGCTGTGTGTAGATAAGGTGAAATTTATCATTTGTGATTACGATTTGTGTGTTACAGAGAGACGGTTTTACGCTCGTGTTGCATCGTCTTCATTATCCACATGGACGCACCGTGTTTGTGCACTTTTGTATACGCACACACACACACACACACACACACACACACACACACACACACACACACACACACCTGGTTTGGGCGTTAACAGACTGCCGCGCCCAGGATTCGAACCCATGGAGGTCTGATCTTAGGAAGGTCCGTGGTGACTTATGGTCGGTAAAGTTAACGTCTACACTACGGAGATCCGTGTGTGTGTGTGTGAGTGTGTGTGTGTGTGTGTGTGTGTGTGTGTGTGTGTGTGTGTGTGTGTGTGTGTGTGTGTGTGTGTGTGTGTGTGTTCTTTGCATTTTCGTATGCAAATGAACACATCGTAAACGTAAATGTGTGCGTGCTAATATCCAGTCCTACGTTTGTAGTCGTGTGTGTATGTGAATGCAGTCTCCCATGCGAAAACAAACTATGAACAGGAAATTATCTAGACAAATACAGAACTGAAACTCTTGTATTGTATCTCTACCTTTTATATAAATGAAAAACTCCCGAGTCACTCGTCTTCCCATTTTGTAATGTAAGTCTTTGTCGACCTTTCCATTATCCACTGGAAAGTGACCTTTCCATCGCATTCCATTCTGGACCAAGTTACTTCCCTACATTTCTTAATCCCCATCTTGGAAACAATTAGGCCAATGAAACCTTCACTGAACTCTTGCTCTACCTCCCAGGAGAGCATCAATAACCAATGAGAATACTCCAACAACGCCATCTAGTTAACGATTGGCCATTGTTGCCACTCCCGAGGGGACTCTTGCTTCGTCCCAGCTACGTTGCGTCGATTCCCCCCCACACCACCCCATCCTCCCCTACCCTCACACTAAGTTAGGGACAGATGAGACCCGAGGCTACACCATCACGTCTAATTATCCTCAAAAGCTCCATTGATAAGGGAGATTTTACGTTTGATTAATCGCAAGGCTCAGGATTTAATCACAGGCTACAAACTTTCTACAACCATCTATTGGTGTTTATTTCACATCAATTGTCCCCTTCAACCTTTATCTGTAATTAGAAATAATGACTATAATCAGCTTTTGTAATTTAAACATTCTCGACCATTGAGGTCATATTCCCTTAAGTATTTTGGCCTTGTGAGTCAAGACTGGGGATAATGCGTGGGTGAGATAATGTTATAGAGGTCATAAAAGTATAAGATCTTCAAGGATTTACCCCCCATATGGCCTTAACAGCATAGCACTAAAGTCATAAAAGTTTATCTCCTCGTCTAAGATCACATTTATGGATGATTCATCCCCAGGATGGTTCGTTTTCTGGACTGAGTCGACTCATATATATATATATATATATATATATATATATATATATATATATATATATATATATATATATATATATATATATATATATACTCTAACAGCAGGATTCGAACCCATATTACTTATGTAAACTCTGGGAATGTTAACTATGAGGCTATTATGGTATGTTTCGTGGGGGACCTTCTCACTCCAAAGGAGTCTATCATCTCTCTGCTCCTCCGTGGAGTGCAAGCTGGGAGCTGCTGGTGCCCCACATAAGGGGTTATGGGATTGTATAGTGATATATTTGTCCCTTGGGTTAAGGGAGAAACTATATCATCTGCGCGTCGTATATGGCAACTAAAAGGGACGGGAGCGAGAGGCTGGAGTTCTTCCATATTGCTTTCCAGAAGAAGGAACGGAGGGAGAAACTAAGATGGAATTTTTCCTCGAAGGCTCAGCTGTCTGTTCCTAACGCTACCTGGCTAAGGCAAAAAAAAAAAAAAGAAAAAAGCAAACAGGTATTGAAATGATGAGAGAGAGAGAGAGAGAGAGAGAGAGAGAGAGAGAGAGAGAGAGAGAGAGAGAGAGAGAGAGAGAGAGAGAGAGAGAGAGAGAGAGAATATGGCATGAAAAAGAGTGGGTGAGGAAGTAATGATGGAGGTAGGTAGGCGCCCCACGACAGATGGCTGTAGCGATCGGCCTGTGCAAACAAGCTGAGGGAAAGTAATCATGGACAAAATGGCCCCCAGCACGCAGTGGGTGGACAGGGGAGGAGGAGGAGTGGGCAGGGGAGGAGGGGGAGTGCTGAACTTGAATGGTGGTGGACGAAGAGGAGGAGGTTGGGGGAGAGGAGGAGAGTAAATGGCAAGAAGGTTTTAGTGGGGGAGAGGGAAGGTGGTTGTAGGAAGGATGGTGAATGATTATGACAGGGAAGAAGAAGGAGTGTGTTGGAGGAAGGAATGGACCACTAACTGTGGCTGCGGGTGTAGGGGTGAAGACTTTACCAGGTGTTTACCAGGCAGAGCTAAGGTGCTGGATGGACTGGAAAGCGTTGACTGACCGCAGTCGGCAGGGCTGGTCAGGAGGCCTTGAAGCGGGGGATTGTGATGATTCCAGTGGCTGGTGGCACTAATGATGACAGTGATGTTGGCACACTGTAGCTATGGATGGATCATAGCAATGGAGAATGCAGAACAGCAATCCAATAAGTAAAAAAATAAAGCTATTCTTCTAAAGTGACACAAAGTGAGAGCAGGAATAAGACTGTACATGAAGAGTTATTATACTCTGCAAGTTATAAGACTTTAAGAGAGAGTGAGCAAGTTCTCTCCAGTTGGACTGTGTTAGAATTTCAATGGCTTGTCTCTCCAGGATTACGATAGTTCTTAACACTGTGGCACGACCCTTGATGTAGGGCCCTTATGTCTGACGATACGACCCTTCAGAATGGATATACGACCCCTCAGGATGATCGCATGTCCTATTCTCGGCCTCTTAAGGATAAGGTCTAAGGCTAAGCTATCATAAGCAAGGGCGGAGTCGTACTCAAGGATCGTACCGTTGTCAAGAAAGTGCTGGAGGACATTTGGAGTTGGGACGCCAACAACACACACTAATGATAGTAATGGAGGAAATGGTTGTGATTGTGGGTAGTGGCATTACTAATGGTAATGGTGGCAATACCATTGGGAATGGTAGTGGTGGTAATGTGGTGGTGGTTGTAGTGAGGGGGGAAAGTGGGTAGCTTCGAGGACAAGTTATGGGAGGGTGGGGAAGGGAGCCGTTAGTCATTTGGGAAAAAGATGAGGAGAAGTGGGGTTGGGGTGCCTTAACTGCAAATGGGGGAAGAGGCTCGGCCCTCACTGGAACTGGTGAACAACTGGCTACCGAGAGAGAAAATGGGAGGAGGGGGGAAGAGGAGAAGAAAGAGGAGCAGGGAGAGGAGGAGGAAAAGGCGTCAAAACAAAGGGTGTCATGCTAACGAGGAGAGAATGGCTATAGGACACACAATAAGGTACCACGACAGATGATGAGGAAGAACGAGAAGCTGGAGAAGAACACAGAAGAACAGGAGTGGGTGACAGAAGAACATAAGCAAGCGGCAGAGGAACGTGGACGAGAGACGTAAGAACATGAATGAGCGTCGGAAAAACACGAGTGACCGAGAGAATAATCAGAAAAGATCAACAGAAGGGGAGTAAGAAGAAGAGTGAACGACAGAAGGGCATGAATGCACCACAGGAGAAGATGAGGGAACAACAAAATATGAGGAGTGAGGTAAGGCAGAGGTGAACATTTCTTCAAGTATGACAGTATGACTCTTCAACTGAGTACGATGGCACGACACTTGATAACGACTGTGTACCCTTGAGTGCGACGATGCGACCAATGAGGATAGTTATACAACCCTTGAGTACAACAGGACGATCTTCAAGTATGTCAGGACGACCTGTGGGTCTACAGCACGTCAGCTGTAACACAAAACGAACGCCTTTGGCTCTCCACATCCCAGCTTTAATTCAAAACACTAATGTCCCCAGCTGAAAAACACACAGACATCAATAGCGAACACACATATTTAATTAAAAATCTGGCGTACGACCGATTCGGCCCGTGGGTTAAATAACGGAACTATAGTTACGAGTTGAAAAAAGAAAAAATATTACTTCAATAAAAGTGTTTGCCTCCTATATACAAAGATGTATGGAACCTATTTGTAAAGAAATGCAATGTTGGGAATGAATACAATCTTTTAAGTCAGGCTTGTGAATTGTCCAGCTTGATGAACTGCCTCACATTAGCCAGGCCAGTAGGCATTAAGAGAGAGGATTGGGGGGGGGGGGGGGGGGCGTGGAGAGGAGCGGCACAAAGGGGAATGGGTGGAAGAGGCGGATCAAAGTGGGTGGAAGGGAGACAGGCCTAATGGAGATGGGAGGATGGGTTCCTTGTTTATACGATACTGAGGATGGGAAAGAAGTATGGGATGGAGAAAAGGTGAAGGTTTAGGTTAGTTGAAGGGAGGGAAAGAGGAAGAAAGTGTAAGAGTGATAGTCAAGGTGAGGGAAGGAAGACTGTGGAGATGAAATTGAAGAAATGAAGAGAGGAAAATTCATGAAAAAAAAAATCTACGATGGAGATGAGAAAGGAGAAAGATAGAGTGAAGGAGGGAGGTGACGCGAGAAACGTGGAGGGAGGGAGAGAGGGAGGGAGGGAGGGAGGAAAGGAGGGATTTATTTTATGTGAGTCTGGAGCGAACCAATTTCGGCGGTTATGCAAATTCACCAGGATTTATCCATTTCTATAATTTATATTTTTGGATGGTTCGGGCGAGCGAGATTTCCGGACCAGCTGTGACGGGGAAACACATGGAAGCTGTGTTTGTTTACCGAGTGTATTGTGGTGTGATCAAGGGCCAACTTGCTCCCACACGCTCGCTGGTCGGCACAGTAATTATGAAATTTAACTTAGTAACTTGAATATGAGAAAATGTTTTAAGGGTAAGTACGTCTCTCGCTCTCTCTCTCCCACACACACACAAACTGGTATGATGTAGTTTAATACATTCTTGT
This sequence comes from Panulirus ornatus, assembly GCF_036320965.1. NCBI lineage: Eukaryota > Metazoa > Arthropoda > Malacostraca > Decapoda > Palinuridae > Panulirus > Panulirus ornatus. Next base: position 2,107,280 of record NC_092251.1, on the reverse strand, counting down.
ATGATATTCCTCCCCAGTAAATGTAATAAAGATAATAAATGGCATGTGAGAATCTTCATATCACGTCACGATTCTCCATCATTCTAATGTTACGATCATCTCTTCATCCTCCTTGGTTCAGTCACTATCCTCCATCACTTGCACGTTAGAATCCTCGTTCACTATCGCACCACGCTCTTTCATCACTGTCACGTCACGAGTTTCCTTCATTTTTATGTCACGATCTTCCATCACTGTCATGTCAAACTTCTCCATCACTGTCATGTCAAACTTCTCCATCACTGTCATGTCAAACTTCTCCATCACTGTCATGTCAAACTTCTCCATCACTGTCATGTCAAACTTCTCCAACACTGTCATGTGACGTTTCTCTATCCCTGTAATATTGCATTCCTCTCTCCAACCCTATAACATCTCAGTCTTCAGCCCAAAAGTTATAAATCTCCACAACTTTGATATAGAGGATATAAGACTCATGTTCATCCTCGTAGGATCATGAGACAGACAGCTTCAAGCTGTCACCACAACACACACACTGCAGTCTACCATACCCATCCCCGGTGAAAGAAATCTCTCCTCTTCCTTTCATCAGATGCCTCACACATCCCTAAATAACTTTGCATATCAATAAGATGTGTTTCCGGTTCTTGGAGACGTGAAGAAACGTTATATCCATCCAGAAAGAGCCGCAGTGACCATTGTTTTTTTTTGCGTCTTCCTCCGTAATATGCGGCAAAGTTGGCAGTCTCACTCACGAGGATTCTTTTCGGAAAATATTCTGAGGTTTCGCTTGGGTTACCCATTGTTTAGTCTGACCGACAACCTGTCCGAATTCGCGCTGTCCCTCGGGCTATGTTATTAAGATGGTCTGCAGTGGCCGTCAGGTTTCATTCTCTTCATGTCTTAAACCAGAGGTTCCCAGTCTCTTTGATTCTCGTAATACTACTCTATATTTCATATATTTTGTGTGTCGACTTTGTTTAAAACACTACATGAACACTGAGGTTCCGAATCTGAATAAACCTCAAGTTAATGGCATCACTTAACACAGAATATCCATATTTCTCTTATACTTTCATGGTACCTTCTCGTACTAGTACCTTGTACCATGTGGATGGTTCTCGTGTGCCGTCACTGGTACGTGTACCTTTTACTGGGAACCATTCTCTCGGGAGCATCTGCAAAGGCTTTAGCAGCGTCGATTAATCATTTATTCGTGTCTCTCGCTTTATCACTTTATTTTCACTTTTAAACTCAGAATTTTAACAGGAAATACAGTTTGTGCCCAGGGTATTAAAGAAGAAGGCGGGGAAGTATTCTTAAAAGATTTAGGTTCAACGGGACAGCCTGTGTCAAGATAATGGTACATAACGAACTGTAAGAATCAGTCAAGAGCAGTAATACTAAGGACTTTCACCTTCTCTCTCTCAGCTGAACTTGTAACCCTCTTGATATATGTCCACCACGGAGGCGTACAACCTTACCTTCACCTTACGATGAGTCTGGAGGTTCGTCTCTAATCTAACGGCACAGCATGAGACCAAACTCTCCTGGTATACCTGTATCAGTCAGAACATTTGAGACTTAAGTCGTCAGGCTAGAGTAACCTCCATAAAGGGTATACTGTACACTTATCTCTTCAGTCTGTTCCCACACGTCGCTACAACGTAATTCACAATATCTCTTTTAACTGTAATCAATGAGTCAAATAGGTTACACTGTATTCATGGCATTCTTTGATTTTAACGTTGCCATTTTACAGTTTTTCATATCTGCCATGCCAACAGAGAACTTCTCATGTGTAAACTATGATACATTTCTCCAACAGTAAAGTCTGAGTGACTTAAGCATTTCCCAGAAACTCAGATGTTTGACTGGGATACTGTGGGCTGTGAATGATCGTTGCCCATTTTCAAGCGCGACAGCTTTACTCGCCTACAAAGGTAATTCTGGCATTCAACAAGCTGACCAAACGGAGGAGCAACACGACAGCTTGGTCCGAACCTCGCTTCGAGGAAGAAGACTCTGTTGCAAGGTATGCGCAAGGTAAGATCAAGGTCTTAAAGTGATCTGTGTGGTAGAAGACCTGCGACACCATCGTAAGCATACGAAAGGTAACACTTCGAGACACAATATTCTTCATGATGGTTTCTAAGCATGACAGAGGCCATAATCCAATCCACACAAAGTGCGAGTAGAAAATATCATCCTATTAAACGCTTCTACCAGTAGGCTTAGAGATAAGTCAGGAGGACGTTAAGGAGAGAACGTTGTCCCATAAGGGCTCGAGGCCACGGATTTCACGTGTTCTGTACTAGTTACATTAACGACGTCACGCAGGTCTTCGGTTATGGAGATTTTGCATGTGGGTGGAAATCAGGGCATGATGGTAAAGCAACACTATTCAACTCTTTGTAATAAGAAAGAAGGAAAAGCGTTTGCTTCTGAATATCCTTGTGGAAAGACTTCTGGGAAACGAAGAATCGTTTTAAAAGACGATTCAAATATGAAGTAGAATACTTGGTGAAGTCTTCGGGGGTCTTCTACCTCCACAGTACAAGTTATTAGGTAGGGTCCTTGGTAGACCAAGCTGTTGGCAGCCGTAACCCGCAGTCTCATTCAGCCTCCATAACCTGGCTGATCTGGTACACTACGTACGCTGGGAAGGATTGGAAGGCTAAAAATCATCTAAGTGTTCTCTTTGCACTGGAGTCAAACATACAAACCACTACGAACAGTAACAGCCTTGTGGATTAAAACAAGAGGATGCTTCAATTGTAACAGTAATGCTCAAGAATCTCCAAAATTATCTGCAAGTCAACTTCGAATGAACCTTACGCTGCCCAGGTTAAGGTCCAGCCGTCTTCAGACCACAGAGTTTTAATCAAGGTCATGAAATTCTCTGCGGTTCAACCTTTTCTTGCAACATACTACCAGATCAGAGGGGCCAGATATAACTCTCTTTGATCCCCCTCCTGCTGTGGGAGCCTAGATGGGAACTCTTAAGACCATTACTGGCTCAATGTATTACAAAACTTGTAGCCATTTGTCGAAGAAAAAGAACTCAACTACATCAACTGGTAAAGGATTCCGTCCATGTTTAACATGTTGGGTAACACCTGCGATTCGAAGCCTATACAGAAAGTTTCTGGAAAAAAAAAAAACTTCCGGAGTGTGGAAAACTAAAAGACGTTCACGGGGTTGGCGATAACATAAGGGAAAACAGGCAATCTTAACTGCTTGCCCCAAGAATTCCCTTAAACAGCTGATTGATGCATTGTACGTAACTAGACAAGCAAACGCATCAGCAGTGAATAGGGTTGGGGGCTCTTAATCATACCATGACCTAAGGGGAAGCCGTCTTTGCGTCAGCAGGAAGTATGGCTTTTGGAAATTGCATCAAATGATTACTACTCTTGATATGGTTTCAGAGGCTCAACTGACTCCGTCTGGCACGAGGAGCCTGGTGGCCAGGGCTGAAATTGGATGTAAGGGGTCACGTTTATCAGATCGACCCGTAGGTGGGTGGCTAGGTAGAGGAGAATCTTCCTTGGAACACGGTCCAGGGAAGCGCCTGGTAAACATGCAATAGCACGGATCCTCAAGCTTGAGAATTCTTTTCCTTCGGTCTTCAGGGAGGAGCGAGTCCATGTGGATACAAGGAAGGCTTCCTCTGCCACACAGTGGCTCGGAGTTGTAAGGATTTTTCCAGTGCCAGAAGTGAGTTTAAAGATTATGTTGTGAACGAGCGATGAGAAACGGAAGACCATGGAAAAGAAAATGTAAGAGAGAGAGAGAGAGAGAGAGAGAGAGAGAGAGAGAGAGAGAGAGAGAGAGGGGTAAGTCTACCCAGCAAAGAAAATGTCAAAGAAAATCGAAGAGAGCCGAAGAAAGATTTTGAGACAGGCAGAGAAAGAGAGAAAGTCAAAAACATTCCAAGGATATCACGCAGTTCCATAAAAAGGAAAAAAAAAGAATCTAAGTTTGAAAAAAGATATATCTGGAACAAAGAGATGAAGAATAAGACAAGAGACTGAGAAAATTAATTGAAATCCTTTTGGCGACGACCTGAGAGTTTCTTCTTTCTCTCCCTCCATCACCCATCCCCCTGCCGTCCCCATTCCCCCTACCCAGAGCTCTCTCTCCCCACTACCTCCCACGTCCCCAACAAAGCCCCCATGATCCTATTGCCTCCCAGGCCACAGTGATTAGACAGGAGCGGCGGAAAGGAAGCTCGCCCTTAGGGGAACGAACAAATTGCCGAGCAGATTTAAAATGGGCTACTTTTTCAAAAGGTTTCCCCTTCGGTGTTGTAAAGACCCCTTAACGCAGCACTGGTTGAGAAAAAACTCCATACAAATCTTTTGGGCACATTACGGTTATTAATTGTGTTAATTATGCCTGATGGTATATATCAAAAGCTAATGGAAATCTTCCTACGCCTTTAAAGAAGAAAGAGACTACTTTTAGAAATAGATAAACTACCTCTTCCTTCTAAGGACATCTATTCAGACGAAGTTGTGGAATTAGAGTTAGCAGCATATCAGTTAAAACTTGTTTCCACAGGTTTCCTTTTTTTCCCCCGCTCACATCATTTGAACGATAACCAATCTCTTCTGGCGTCCTTTCTGGCGCTTCCAGTAACTATCACGTTTCTCTATTGCGCGTCTGCAAAACGTCCGTGATATCCCTTTGAAAACGATTGCCGAGGTATCGATAAAATCCCCGTGGAGGTCATTTGACGACGGTCACTCCAAATACGAAGGAGAGAACAGAGGGAAGAGAATAAGATGAGAAGTCAATCTTTTTTCCCCATTCCTATATCGTTTTTATTTATCTATCCTTCTGTTTTCCCTCCCCGGCCTCCCTCTCTCTGTTAACCGCTCTCACTACCACTTCTTTTTCCTACCCACTACCACACAACAACGCCGGCTCATCTCTACTACCCCTTCCCTTACCTTCATCTACCCTCACCAGTTCCTTTCCCTCCCAGTACCTCATCCTTCCTTCTACCCTTCAACTTCACAGTTCTCCATCACCCACCGTGGACCCAACCCACCCCCCTTCCCCCATCAACTACCGTCCCTCTCCCTTCTTGACCCCCGTTCTATCAGCGTTTGGCCAACGTGATAGATGGCCAAATAATCTAATTCAAGCCCGATCACGGCCGGCCTGACACCGCTGACGACGGTCCTTTGATCTCTTGGAGTTTGTGACGCAGGGTGTTGGTCGGCCGCTCTCACTCTCACACGGGAAGAGGGAGTAGGGAGTGCCAGGATAGCGAGGGAGTATGAATGGTGAGAGGCAGGAGAGGTAGGGAGTAAGGGTGACGAGAGTCAAGAGAGGGAGGAAGTAGGTCTAGTGAAAGTCAGGTCAGGGGGGGGGATAGTGAGAACAAGGATAGGGATTGAGTAGGACTGGTGAGAGCGAGGATAAGGAGGGAGAGTGAGAGAGGGAGGAACTGCCTCATGGAGGTACCCACGAGGGAGAAAGTAGGGAGAAAACTCTCAAAAGTCGGTAAAAGAAAAAATACGGCTGAGAGTGAATGCCACCACGTGAATGAGGGAGCAGAACTAAGAAGCAAGGGAGAAAGTCGGTGTTTTAACAAATCTAAAAGAGGAACATAATGGAAAGGGAAAGAAAGAAAAGAAGAGTTTTGAAAATTAATAATCACAAGGACGAGAACTAACGGCAGAGGCCGGCAAATCACTCTCCTAAACCTTCATCTGATCTTTAAACAAATCCTTTACTGTGAACTAAGCAGCTCTGATGCTCACTAGCACCCGTCTCCTCGCTGCCAGTGGCGCGATTCTCCACCTAATCCTCCTCCACAGCATGCTATGTGATCCTATTATAAGCAGTCTAGTTCTAAAGCCCCCATGAGCTATGCTATCTTGTTACAAGATATACAGTCCTCTCCCCTCGCTGGAAATGCTATCTAGATACGATCTAAACCGTCTATATAGTTCATCCAATCTTACTCTACATATGGAACGTCCAACACTCTATACTGAGCTATACACCTCCCCATGCCAAACCCCGCCAGCTGTGGGGTCCAATACATCCCTTAAACCAGCGCGCTATACAGAAACCCTCTCCCAGTCCTGAGCTGTGCACCATTCCACAGCTAAACCAGCCAGCTAGGCAGTCCCATCCATCCCTAAAACTAGCGTGCTATGCAGACCCTCTCCACTCTGACACCACAAGTCACACATGTACTCTTGATGTCACCTGAGCGAGTTATTTTATGAACCCCTAATTTTCTACCACGGATTTACGAAACTCCTTTATGCACGACAATCCTTAAACACTAGGGAACGACCCTTGAGCAGGAGAGCACGACCCTTGAGCAGGAGAGCACGACCCTTGAGAACAACGGAACGACACGAGCAAAACGATATGACCCCAGAGCACGTAGGTATGACCTTTAACCACGACTGTACGACACTTGGGTATACTAGCTAGGCCATCATAATGTCGTGCTCGTATCGCACAGTCGTGCTCAACTGTCACACCGTCATGCTCAAGGGCCGCACCGTCGTGCTTAAGGATCGTACCGTCGTGCTTAAGGGTCGTACCGCCGAATCAATGGGTCTTACACTTGTAGTCAAACGACCACATGTTTCTTCTCCCTCATCATACAAATATTCTAAAAGATAAAGTTTACTTTTCCACCATCTCGTATCCATTATTTCTCATTTCTCTCACAGTGTTCTTTCCTGCGTCTATTTGCCTCCCTCGTGTCAGGCGTGGGTCAAATTTATTTGCTTCCATGTTATCCAGTCTTACATCAAAGTGTCGCAAGTCGTTCATGCCTGAATATTTCTAGACTTGGTTGGTCACTTGCCTTATCTCATCCGGGAACTTTTCCACGAACCAGTCGTCATCGTTTTCTTCTCTGCCTCTTCTGTTTGTGGTACGTTTTCTCTACTCTATCTCCAATTTCCCTTTCTTTTTCTTGGAGTATTTCGTTTCATCTCCCCATAAGTGTTCTTTCTTTTTTTCACTGTTTGATCCTCTCTCTCTCTCTCTCTCTCTCTCTCTCTCTCTCTCTCTCTCTCTCTCTCTCTCTCTCTCTCTCTCTCTCTCTCACTTCATTTCGTTTTTTCACTCTGTCTTCCCTCACACACTCTTCCCCCCTCCCTTCTTCATCCTCTCCTCCTGATATTCCTCACTCTCCTTCTCTCCTTACATCTCCCTTCCCCCCCTCCCCCCCACAACAAGTTCTTCATTCGCTTACTCTACTCTTACTCATCTCCTCACCAGTTCTTCATTCCCTC